>NW_024070201.1:39825767-39831271 GCF_014754425.2 Oryx dammah | reverse complement strand
GGTGGGGAGGGGGGTGGGAAGGAGAGGTGGAGCTCGGAGGGAAGGCCGCTGTCTCGCAGCCTAGATAAGCCTATCTGACATTCCCCACCTCTGAAATCACCCACCAGGACCCTCAAATCCTGGCTGTGCTGCACCGGCTGGGAATGCCCAGCACCGCTTTGCCTAATACAGGCAGTTGCAGGCACAACCGACAGAGCAGAGGATGGTCCCTGCACCCTGACCTCCTGTGCTATGTGCGCTGTGCTTAGTCGCTCAGGCACGTCTGACTCTGCGACACCATGGATGGCAGCCTTCCAGGCTCTTCTGTCCATGGAGATTCTCCAGGCAAGAATACTGGAGTGGGTTGCCATGCCCTCTTCCAGGGGATCTTCCCAACCCAGGGATCGAAACCAGGTCTCCCGCATTGCAGGCGTATTCTTCACTGTCTGAGCCACCAGGAAAGTGCTCGTTGAACAAAAAGCTTCCATAAACTCTGTATCTGTCCACTTACCTGCCAGTGGACTATGGCACTGCCCAAGTAGGCACGTCTGCAAGCCTAGACTGCCAGTCGAGTTCTGTGAATCACTACACTTGTCACCACAAAGTGTGATGCACACGAAGTGCACCTCACGAAGTGTGTGGAGTCTGCCTGAGTGCGTGCATTGAACATGCTACATGAGATTGAGGAAGTCAGTTATCCCAACAATATTAAACTGAGATGAAAAAGTTCTTTTTTGGCTGTCTTCATAGGAAGTGGTTAGTCTGGGTTCACTACAGTTCATTTTACTAATACATTTATAATTAAAGTGTTCTTTGTCTATTTAAGAACCATCTAATTCTTTTTCTTTAATTAAAAAAAGAAATGCAGGACTTCCCTGGTTGTCCAGTGGTTAAGAATCCTCCTGCCAGTGCAGGGGACACAGGTTCGATCCTTGGTCCAGGAGGATGTCACAGAGCAACTAAGCGTGTGGGCCTGAAATACTGAGCCCATGAGTACCTTCTCCTGTTGCATGCTCTGCAACAAGAGAAGCCATCATGATAAGGAGCCCAGGCAGCTCAGCTAGAGAGTACCCCCCCCCACTTGCTGCAACTAGAGAAAGCCTGCTTGCAGCAACAAAGACTGAGTGCAGAAAAAAATTAATTAAATTAAAAAAAAAATACATGCTCATGGTAAAAAAAATTAATTCAAGCAGGATAAGACAAGAAAACATACCGGGAAAGGAAATGCCTTTGCACAGGCCCCCAGGTCTTTTCCCTAGAGGCAACCAGTATGCCATTTCCCATGCGCCCTTCCTGAAAGTCTCCATTTGTGTGTGTATGTGTGCATCCCCCTTCTTATTTAATGGGAAGTTTTTTTTTAATATATTTGTTGTGTACCTTTTTTTTCACTCAAAAGAAAAAAAAACCTATCTCGGAGACTTTTATATCAGTACCTGGGGAATCTAACCCTTTTATTACTTTCATGGCTTTTTATGGCTTCCCATTTTATGGCCTCATCACAGTTTGCTTAACTGCTTAGGTTGTTTCCAGTCTATTGCCATCTTAAACAGTGCTGCAGTACACTTCCTCATATGTACTTTGTATGCACATGAAAGTTTGTCTATGGGATACCTTGTGAGAATTTCAGAGTCCTAGGGTGTGTGCATTGCGTTGACAATGTTATAGGCAAGTTCTCTTCCATGGAGGTTCTTGCAGTAGACACTCCTAATAGTGCAGGAGAGTGATAAGAAGGGCCCTGATTGAAAACGGAGCCACAGTGGGATGTTGCCTACTTGGATTTCTTTGGCTTGGTAGAGTGGGTATTGTGATGGACACCCTCTAAATCCTGGAGTCTGGGCTGGGTGGCCTTGAATGGGGTCACTGAGTGAAGAGCAATCGGTAGCAACATGGTCGGGACCACTGACACCCCTGTAACAATCACAATGATTTCATTACTGTTACATCCAGTATTTGCATAGTGCTTTATAGTTTCATACACATGACTTCATTAAGAAATTTGCTTTGTAAAAGGTGACTGCTCTTTCAAAGAAGAATGAATTTGTATTCAATATGCTTTCCTCTTCAAAATTTCATCAAAGAGTGGGAGACTTTACAGCCTTGATCCCTGGAGGATCTGTACTGTTTGTGCTAAGCAGCAGCACCTTCCTGGCCTAGCTAACTTGTTCTCTTTATGATTCAGTTTAAGCTAGTATCACCTCCAGAGGGTCTGCCCTGACCTCCTTTCTACATCTCCTTTCTCTTATTTCATCCCCAGTTGAGTTTGGTGCTTCCACGGGCTCCCAACTCTGGTCCTATCACTACTTTGCTGATCAGGGTCCCTCACTGACTGCTTTTTTGGCTCCTCACCACTGTGAGCTCCCTGAGGACAGGAACCAAGACTGGCTCCTCTTTGGGTCTGAAGCACAGCATAGGGCTTGACATAGGGAGGGTGCTCAGGGACTAAACTGTGTAGCTCGAGAGGCTTCTTTCTGCAGTAGTACAAATAGCATACTGGGGGCTTCCCCAATGACTCAGCAGGTAACGAATCCGCCTGCAATGCAGGAGACACAGGAGACTCAGGTTCCATCCCTGGGTTGGGAAGATCCCCTGGAGGAGGAAATGGCAACCCACTCCAGTGTTCTTGCCTGAGAAATCCCATGAACAGAGGAGCCTGGTGAGCTACAGTCCATGGAATCTCAAAGAGTTGGCACGATTGAGCACTCATGCGCAAATAGCATACTATTAACATACAGTTCTCTCTCTAGAGCTGTACTGGGTGAGTCCCAGTATATTTCCAAGCCTTGATTGTGGGTTTACAGAAGCCAGGACCAGCCAATCCCTTATTTTCTTCCTCAAACATCTGTCCAGATTTGCCTCTGAGCGCCCTCTCCCAGGGGAGTGGGATGAGGACCAATAGCCTCGTCACTGCCTTGGCTGCTGCTGCTGCTGCTACGTCGCTTCGGTCGTGTCCGACTCTGGGCGATCTCAGAGGCGGCAGCCCACCAGGCCCCCATCCCTGGGATTCTCCAGGCAAGAACCCTGGAGTGGGGTGCCATTTCCTTCTCCAGTGCCGGAAAGTGAAACGTGAAAGTGAAGTCGCTCAGTCGTGTCCGACTCTTAGCGACCCCATGGACTACAGCCTACCAGGCTCCTCCGTCCAGGGGAGAGTACTGGAGTGGAGTGCCATTGACTAGCATCTGGCATCTGGCTATTCATGGAGCTTTCAAGGAGGATGGGGAAATTAGCCAGTAGGCTTGTTAGACTGAAGGGCTGGGCCTCTTTTTTCTTCGCGAAAAAAGAAAAACCTCTCGCAGTTCCTGGCCCACCCAGGGTTGCACAAGGCCTTAGGGAATCTCTGGCCAGGATTATCCAAATTGATGTGTACCACTGGGCAAGGCAAGAGGAAGCCATGAAGCAGTTTCATGCTCTGTTTCCCAGACTGGAAGGTGTCCCCTGGCTTCCCTCCATCATATTCATTGGAGGCACTTGTTCAGTTTTGCTTTTCTTCATAATAAAAAATATCTTGGAGATAAATATATTCCACGGCAAGGAATTTGTCCACTTAAATGTGAATATATCTGTCTAACTCTTATCAGTTAGATGGGGTGCCAGGCTGAATTCAGCCTTCCTGCTGTAGGGCGGGTCCACGGCGATTCACACTCCCTCTGAATCAGAAATGATTACACTCAACTGCAGTGAATTTAAACAAATAGGAGCTTATTTTTTAACCAACTATCAGGAGAATGATGGTGACTGAAAATTCAATGGCTATATTCTCTGTGATTCTCTGAGCCAGTGCTGTCCAGTAGAAATATAATGTGAGCTACATATGTGATTTAAAATTTTCTAGTACCCACATTTTAAAGAGTATGAAGAAATGGTTTATTTTAATAATATATTTCACTTAATATATCCACTATATCATTGTTTCAGCATGTAGTCAATATAAAAATTTATTACTGAGATATTTTTTAAATTCTTTTTTTGGTATTAAGTCTCTGAAATTCTGTGTGTTTTACAACTCAGCTCAATTCAGATGAGCCACAGTTGAAATGCTCAATAGCCTCATGTGACTAATGGCTATTGAATTGGATAGTGCAGCTCTAGCCTTTTCCTCATACTTGTCACCTTGTAGTTGCAAGGTAGCTGCTGCTGTATATCCACCCATCATGTCTGCTTTTGAATCAGGAAGAAGGTAGAAGGGACTGCTAGCTGCATACATTGCTTTATCACATAGACAAAAGTGTTTCCAGAAACCCTACTATTAATAAAATATAAGCTCCTTGGGGCAGGAGTTTTTGTCTGCATAGTCTCTGCTGATTTTCCAGCACCTAGTGGCACCCCACTCCAGTGCTCTTGCCTGGAAAATCCCATGGACGGAGGAGCCTCGTAGGCTGCAGTCCATGGGGTCACTAAGGGTTGGACACGACTGAGCGAATTCACTTTCCCTTTTGACTTTCATGCATTGGAGAAGGAAATGGCAACCCACTCCAGTGTTCTTGCCTGGAGAATCCCAGGGATGGGGGAGCCTGGTAGGCTGCCATCTATGGGGTCGCACAGAGTTGGACACGACTGAAGTGACTTAGCAGCAGGATAGTAACTAATGAATAGTACATATTTGTCACAGATTGAGTTCTGCAAAAGCAGATGCTTAGAAGGTATTTGGAGTGCAAGATGTTCATTAGTAATCAATACCTGTGAAAGGAATGGGGGAGAGAAGCAGGATTGGGCAGAAGAAGTCAAACTGTACAAGAGAATTATATGCCTGTGGCTTCAGGCAGCTGAACCTTTTCTTACTTGGCCTTTCAGCCAGTGAGTTTTGCAGGAGTCAGGATTGGGAGGCCACAAAGACCTCAACTGATATAGGAGGTCAGCTATGAGCTACCAACCCCCTCTATGACATGTTCAACACATATACCAATACAAATAGTCTATTTTAGGACATGTGTAGTTACAGACTTGTATACTTAAGGGTTGGAAAGCAGAGACATTACTCTGCTGACAAAGGTCCGTATAGTCAAGGCTATGGTCTTCCCAGTGTTCACGTATGATTGTGAGAGCTGGACCATAAAGAAGGCAGAATGCCAAAGAACTGATGCCTCAAACTGTGGTGCTGGAGAAGACTACTAAAAGTGCCTTGGACAGCAAGGAGATCAAACCAGTCAATCTTAAGGGAGATCAACCCTGTATAATCACTGGAAGGACTGATGCTGAAGCTAAAGCTCCAGTATTTTGGTCATCTGATGCTAACAGACAACTCATTGGAAAACTCCCTGGTGCTGGGAAAGATTGAGGGCAGAAGGGGAAGAGGGCGTCAGAAGATACGATGGCTGTATATCATCACCAATGCAATGAATATGAACTTGGGCAAACTCCGGGAGATGTTGAGAGACAGGGAGGCCTGGCGCACTGCAGTCCATGAGGTCTCAAGAGTCGGACATGACTGGGCAACTGAACAACAACAATAATACTTAAGGGGAGTAAGTTATAAATTTAATGGTATATACATGAATAGTATATAGTATATATATGGTACATATATATAT
>NW_024070201.1:39716424-39825757 GCF_014754425.2 Oryx dammah | reverse complement strand
GTATATACATGAATAGTATATAGTATATATATGGTACATATATATATAGTATATACATGAATATATTATATATTATATTACATAAAAAACTGTTTACCTTAAACTTCTATGCAGTATCTTGGGAAGAAAACCCAACTGTGTTCTAACTACAGAGCCTTCAAGGGTATGGAACATGTTTCACTGCCATCTGACATACCCTGCACGCCTCCTATGCATCACAGTCTTAAGAGATATAAATATAGGGTAGCAAACTTCACCAGTGGTTTGTCCATGGGGATTCAGCAGTGGGAGGACTTTATTCTCAGATCTTTCTCCAGGGAAAACTGTCTAAATTTGAGGAACATACCTGGAAAAATTCTCTACGTCCAAATCTGTAGAAGTCCGGGAAAGTTTGTTTGCCTCTTCTAGTTAGCAAGCCAGTGGTTACCATATAGCTGAGCGTTGTTCTCTCTGCTGTAAAGCATTCTCTTCTGTTTTCTCCTTCTCTCTCATTCTCTGTTTCCATCTCTGTCTCTCTTTCTCTCTTTGATATTCCTAATGTTTACCTTTTTGACTGTGGTAAAATATGTATAACATACAATTTGCCATTTTGATCATTTTAAGTATGTGAACCTGTGACGTTACATTCTCAGTGTTACACAACCATTGCCATTTTCTACTTCCAAAATTTTTCACTGCCCCAGATAGAATCTCTGAACTCTTCAGCAATAACTTTCTACTCTCTGCTTCCCCCTAGCCCTTGGTAACCTCTAATCTACTTTCTGTCTCTATACATTTTCCTATTCTAGGTATTTCATGTAAGTGGAATCATGTAATATTTGTCTTTTTGATTCTGGCTTATTTCACTTAGCATAATGTTTTCAAGGTTCAGCCAAGTGGTACCAAGTATCAGAACTTTAATCCTTCTTTTTCCAACTTTAGTAATATCTTTTATTTAATCCAACTTATAAAAATATTCTAAGATGTCTCTATAAAAGCTATTAATAGGATATTTTAGATTTTTGTACTACGACCTTGAACTCTGGTGTTTATTTACTCTACTAACATATCTCAGTTTGGATGCTAAATTTTAATCAGAAATACTTAATCCATATTTAGATTTCATAATATTTACAGTTAAAAAAGTAGATTTACATGTCCAAGTTATTTCAATCGTACTTTGTTTCCAGTAACTGAATTGAGTTTGGGTTTATTTTTTAACTGTGGTAA
The DNA here is from genome assembly GCF_014754425.2 of Oryx dammah. NCBI lineage: Eukaryota > Metazoa > Chordata > Mammalia > Artiodactyla > Bovidae > Oryx > Oryx dammah. The sequence goes on along the minus strand of NW_024070201.1, from coordinate 39,824,548 downwards.
AATACATGACATTAATTTTACTATTTTAATCATTTCTCAGTATACAGCATTTACATTGCCAAGCAGCCAATACACCATTCATCTCTCAAATTTTTTTCATCATCCCAGACAGAAACTCTACATATTAAACAATAATTTCCATCTCTCCCCTCTCCCCACCCCCTGGTACTTCCATTCTACTTTCTGTCTCTGCAATTTGGCTACTCTGGGTACCCTATATAAATGGAATCATTCATATTTGTCCTTTTGTGACTGGCTTATTTTACTTAGCATAATGTCCTCAGGGTTCATGCATGTTGTAGCACATGTCAGAATTTCTTTCCTTTTCAAGGCAGAATAATATTTTGTTATATGCACATACTATATTTTGTTTATCCATTCATCCCTCGATGGACACTTGAGTTGCTTCCACCTTTCATCTATTGCAAATGATGCTGTCATGAACCTTGGCATACAGTATCAGCTCAAGTTCCTATTTCCAGTTCTTTGGGGGCATATACCTAGGAGTAGAATTAGTAGGTTGTATGGTAATTCCATGTTTAACTTTTTGAGTGCCTGTGTGCAAGCATGCTCAATCACTCAGTCATGTCCAACTCTTTGTGACCTCATAGACTGTAGCCCGCCAGACTCCTCTATCCATTGGATTTTCCAGGCAAGAGTACGGAAGTGGGTTGCCATTTCCTACTCCAAGGGATCTTCCTGGCCCAGGGGTTGAACCTATGTCTTCTGCACTGGCAGGCAGATTCTTTACCACTGTGCCACAAGGGAAGCCCACTTAACTTTTTGAGGAACCACCAAACTATTTCTTCTTACTCTTATTTTAAAATTGCCATCCTGAGTTAAAAATTTCACATTTATTAATTCATTCAAAAAACCATTTGAAATGCCTACTACATTCCAGGCATCAGGGTTACAGCAATAAAGAGAACAGATAAAATCCCTGTCCTCTTGGAGTTTACATTCTTCTCTGAGAAAGACAGACAACAAATAAATACATGTGACCCAAGTGTGTACACATGTGTACATGTGTTATTGGTGGTAAATGCTATAGAGAAAAAATGAGGTGAGGGCGATGTGGGCGCCCCAAGTAGAGGTGGGTTTGCTGTTTTATATCGGATGTGCTGGGAAGGCTTCTGTGAGATGGTGACATTTAAGCAGAGACCTGAAGGAAGTGAGCCTATGGCTCTTAGAGGAAACAGAGTTCTAGACAAAGGGAACAGTGATGCTGGCAAGCAGACATGCTCAACGTATTCTCAAATAACAGGGAAACCTTTGCGACTAGAAAGAGTCAGGCTGATGTGGTCAGGCACAGGTCCAGGAAGGGAATGAGGTGAGGAGGTCCAGATTGCATGGACCTTGTAAAGCCCCTGGAGGTGGATGAACAGAGTCACATGATCCTCATGGAAGGACTTGTGAAACCCTGGAGATGAAGAAAGCCCAGGTGGACTAGTCTCTCTCCCTCTGTGAATAACAGCTATCTCAGGCCCAAGGAATTTATTGCATCCTTTTTCCATCCTGTCTTAGAAGAGCTGTCTGCTCTTTCATTACAGACCAGCACATCAGGGACAGGCTGGGACCAGTCTTGCTGCCCAGGTGAGGGCAGACTTGGTGATACTTTGCCAACAAAGGTCCAAATACTCAAAGCTGTGGTTTTTCCAGTAGTCATGTATGGATGGATGTAAGAGTTAGACCATTGATGAAGAATTGATGCCTTTTAACTGTGGTGCAGGAGAAGACTCTTGAGAGTCTCTTGGACTGCAAGGAGATCAAACCAGTTAATCCTAAAGGAAATCAATCCTGAATATTCATTAGAAGGACTGATGCTGAAGCTGAAGCTCCAATACTTTGGTCACCTGATGCAGAGAGCCAACTCATTAGAAAAGGCCCTGACAATGGGGTAGACTGAAGGCAGGAGAGGGGACAACAGAGGATGAGGTGGCTGGATGGCATCATCGACTCAGTGACCATGAACTCGATCAAGCTCTGGGAGATGGTGACGCACAGGGGGGCCTGGCGCACTGCAGTCCATGGGGTCTCAAAGAGTCAGACACAACTGAGAGACTGAACACTTGCAAAGTCTTCCTGGAAGGGAAAAAAATCCTCCTGAACATTCACAGCAAGTAACACTACCCCAGAAGGAGTAGATTGATTTAGTCTTTCCTCACTCATTTAGTGATTGCTGAGTGCTACTCCTCAGGCACCGGAGAGGAGAGGTGAAGACAGCACAGAAGGCCCCTGCAATTGTGCAGCTTTCTGTCTGGTCGAGGGGAGAACAGAAACACACAAAAACAATCTCTTATCACCTCTTCTTAAGAAGGACATAAACAGGGCATTATGATAGAGAGAAGCAGGAAGGGTAATTGATTCTAGACAGCATATTGTTGTTGTTCAGTTGCTAAGATATGTCCTACTGTTTGTGACCCCATGGGCTGCAACATGCCAGGCTTCCCTGTCCTCCACTATCTCCCAGAGTTTGCTCAAGTTCATGTCCATTGAGTTGGTGATGCCATCCAACCATTTCTTCTTATCTCAAGGTATTATAAGTGACATTTAAGCTTAGATCTCCAAGTAGGAGGCAGCTAGCTGGCAAAGAGCTGGTTATTCAGAGAGGACAACAAGTGCAAAGGCCCTGAGCTGAGAAAGCACTTGGCCAGCTGGAAGAGGCAGCAAGGCAGCCAAGACGGGGCTGGAGGGGAGAGAGTGGAGGTGAGTGTGGTAGGAGGTAAGGTTGGAGGTTGGGTAGACAGTAGACAGATCACTGAAAGGCCTTTCATTAGTTAGTCCATTCTAACAAATTTAGGTTTTATTTTCTCCTTGAATACCAGCTCCACTGCTTGCTAGTAGTGTGACCTCACCTCTTGGAGCCTCTATTTGTTCATCTGTGAAATGGGAATAATAATAGTTATGTCCTAGGACTGGGGTGACGATTATACACCAAATGAACATAAAGCATTTAAGTGCCTGATAGCTGTTAATTGCCTCCTCTCCTCTCGAAACTATCCTATTGGATTTGTGACACAATTTTTTAAAGTCATCCTCATGCTCTCTCTCCTTTTCTGTAGTACATGCTCTGTCTCCTCCAAGGGCTTGTCTCTGACACCTGCTTCTGCTGGGTGTGCTTCCTAGGGGAAATCTCAGTTACATTCATCTGTCACCCCTCCCTCCCCCATGAAGGCGACTCTCTACTTTTGTATCTCTGGCCCTACATGTCTCTTGAGCCCCATGAGCCCACTTAGGTAACTTAAGACATCTTCAGGATGTTCCTTGGGCACCTTTAAACCCCATTGACCATCTTCTTTCTGAAACCTGTTTCACTCCTCCTTTTTCTCTAAATCTTGAAGGCTCAAAACCATACCAACATCTTGGATTCCTGTCTGCTTTCTGCTCCCAGTTGTCGGGATCTGCTGCACCTTCCTTTGCAGTTTTATTCATATCTGTCCCCTTCTCTCTATTTCCATTGACAACACTTTGGTGGGGGTAGCAATCCCTTACCCAAGTGATGGCATTTGTGTGTCCGAAGTCTCTTTTGCCTTTTCCTCCCATCCAGACCAGCTGCCGACCCCCACAGAATTGTCCTTCCAAAGCACGGCTCTGACTGTGGCTCTCTGCTCACGTTCACAGCTCCCCAATGCCTTGCGCTACAGTTTCTCCTCCAGCCTGGCCTGGTGTCCTGTTTGGTCAACCTGTCTCCTACTTCGTATTCCAGAACCCCCTTCTCACATGCCCGTGCTGGCTATACTCCCTCCTTGCTCTCAGCCTCATGTCCCCCTGCCTCTGGCCAGCCTTTGAGCACTTCAGTCCAGCCTACAGAGCACCCAAAGTCTCCGTGGCTCCAGCAGCTTCCTCCTCCCACCTTCCCCTTTGCAACCCATCCCCATGGCCACACCTTGGAGTTTGCTTCACCTAAATCCTCCTTTGAAAAGCTCCTCTCTAACCACAGCTCTGAGTCGTTGCTTGTCTTGCTGAGTTACTCTCTCAAAATCTGTTGCTAACCTGCCATCCTTTCTTTTCTGTCCATTTGTCAGCCTAGCCTCCCCTGACCTTCACTTTCTTACTCACTCTGGAGCCTGTCCTCTGTCTTTGCAGCCATGTTCAGCACCTTCTCAAAGCCACGACTTTAGGCTGGCCTCGCCTTAGGAAATCTGACTCTCACTCTGCCCCATCCACAAAGCTGCCAGTTTCCACTGGAGAAAGTAGCAGAGCTCAACCAGCTGATCTTGGTACCAAGCAAGTTCGGAGCATCTTTGTGCTGCCAGGACAGCGTTTTAAGAAAGTCTAGCCAGTTTCTGTCCAAGTTGTCCCCAGCCTTTATCGCCATCTCTACCCTTCAGTCCCTTACCTTTAAGCAGCTGTCCTACTTCTCAGGAAAACTGGTATCATCAGCTCTGTTTCTTCTTTTCTTTTTCTCAACCTAATTTCTGGGCAAGATAATCTCTATACTCCTTGCCGCCTGGCTTCACCTTCCTCTCATTCCCGACCTGCCGTAATCTGACTTCATTCCACTGTGCCAGTAGAGATGCTTGCTTTTGGTGTCATGGGGACCTCAGAGTTATCCAAGACCATGGCTGCCTTTGCATCCTTGTCTGCTTGGCCTCTTTCTGGCACTGGACATGGCAGATCATTATCTCCCTGAAACTCCTCTCCTTAGAGAGGCACCTAAGTGTAGCCCATGAGCTCTGGTTCTTGAGGGAGGGGAAAATATAAGTTATGCTTCTTTACAAGAAATTGTAACCTGAGTATTGACAGGTCCAAACTCTCCCTGCTTTTTCATATTTTTTGGCAAGAAGGCTTTCCGTAAAGAGCACATCATTGATCTTTTTCTGCTGCTGAGCTCAGCAACAGGTGGAGTGGCATGGATTTATGATGCCTTCTTGTGCTGCAGCAGCCTCTTGTATTTGTCCCTTATAGATTTACTCCAGGGCTCCAGATCATATCAAATGACACCATTCACTAGAATTTAGCCATACATCACAACACTACAAAGCTTTTCCACTTGCAAAGCAATTTTGCATCTAGTATCTCATTGGATTCTGACGATAACTCCATGGGGGTAATCAGGGCTGGCATGATCAACCATACTTTACAGATGAGGAAGCTAAGGCTTAATTGGGATAAAGGACTTGCCTAGAATTTCACAGGGATAAATGTAAGAATGCAAGAATGTTCAAAACCATCAGGCCCAGATGTTGTTGCCAGTTGTTTGAGGACTTCAATACAGACAGTGACCCTCATAAAGATGTAAAATCCATTGTGTCTCCAACCACATAATTTCTTCAATGCTTAGTATTGGGTGTTAAGGATACAAGGATAGCTCAGATATTCTTATTTTTTATTTTCTAAAGAAATTTTACCTGAAACATTTAAGGTAGACAGCAGCATTACTTAGTATTTATGAATTGATAATTTTAGAACTTCACATTTTAATGTTTGCTTATTAAAAGGGTCTCAGGTAATATGCTGAGACTAGGAAGCTCTTTTGATGGATGTATTAGTTTGAAATTCAAGGTTAAGTATGGTGTTGTTGTTCAGTTGCTCAGTCATTGTTGACTGTTTGTGACCCCATGGACTGTAGCAAGCCAGGCTTCCCTGTCCTTCACCATCTCCTGGAGCTTGCTCAAACTCATGTCCATTGGATTGGTGATACCATCTAATCATCTTGTCCTCTGGCATCCCCTTCTCCTCCTGCCCTCAATCTTTCCCAGCATGAGGATCTTTTCTAATGAATTGGCTCTTTGAATCAGGTGGCTGAGCTTCAGCTTCTGCATCAGTCCTTCTAATGAATATTCAGAATTGATTTCCTTTATGATTGACTGGTTTGACTTTGCAATCTAAAAGACTCTCAAGAGCCTTCTCCAACACCACAGCTCAAAAGCATCAATTTTTTAGCATTCAATCTTTTTTATGGTCCAACTCTCACATCTGTACATGACTACTGGAAAAACCTTAAGTGTGGTACTCATAGCCTTATATCAAATTTAGCATCTAATTTATTTTGTCTTATTTACACAGATTTAAAATAGGGTTTCAAGTAAAATAATTTTTTAACAGCTTGTTTTGCAATCTCTCCAATCATGGTAATCCAGAAACTTGATATGTAGTAGGTAGATACATCCAGTTTGCTTTAAGATTCAACTTTGAAACTGAAATTTTCTAATCTGTAGAATGAAGGTAATATTTACCCTGTTCAAAGTGTTGTAAATAGGAAATGGTTTACCATAACAGGGGGCTGCAACCTTGTAAAGCTTCAGCAAATGGTCACTGTTACTGTTCTGCCCTACAGCTTTAAGGGAAGGGTTGACACTGTCCCACATGCTAAGGATTCATAGCAGTGTTTGTGTGGTATGGGTTTTGTTTGTTTTTTGTGGTTGCATCCTTTTTCTTTCTTTTTTCTTAGAGCAGTCTTTGGTTCACAGCAAAATTGAAGGAAAGGCATAGAGATTTCCCATATATTCCCTATACCCACACATGCCTAGCCTCCCCACGATCAATATAGTCATCCAAAGTGATTATGACATCACAGCCACCCAAAGTCTGTAGTTTTCCTTATGGTTCATTCACAGTGTTATACTCTCTATGGGTCTGGGCAAACATATACGGCTGTGTATCTCTTTACTGCCCTAAAATTCCTCAGTGTTCCATCCATTCTTCCTGCCTTTTCACCCCACCCCCCTGACTCTCCTGGCAACCACTAATCTTTTTTACTGTCTTCATAGTTTTTTGACTTTTTTTTTTCAGAAAGTCTTATAGTTGGAATCACATAGTAGGTAGCCTTTTAACACTGGCTTCTTTCACTTAGTGATATGCATTTAAGGTGCCTACATACCTTTTCACAGCTTGATAGTTCACTTCTTTTTAGTGCTGAATAATACTCCATTGTCTGGATGTACCACAGTTTATTATGTACCATTCAAGTACTGAAGAACATCTTATTTACTTCAAAGTTTTATAATGATGAAAAAACTGCTATAAACATTCATATGCAGGTTTTTGGACATAAACTTCATTCTTCTTTGAGTAAATACCAAGGAGCTTGATTGCATGATTGTATGGTAAAAGTGCGTTTAGTTTTGTAAGAAACTGATAAACTGTCTTTCAAAGTGGCTGTACCCTTTTTTCATTCATTCCTATCAGCAATGAATGAGCGTTCCTGTTGCTCCACGTGCTCACCAGCATTTGATGTTGTTAGTGTTCTGGATTTTGGCCATTCTGATAGATATGCGTTTGCAATTCCCTGATGACATATGAGGTGTAACATCTTTTCATATGCTTGTTTTCCTTCTGTACTGTTATGAGGCTTTTTAATCTTTAGGAATCTGTGAACTTGGAAGGCAGGGGCAGGGGGAATTCTTATTTTCACTAACCTCTAACTGAAATGTAGCGTTTCTCCCATTTGCGAGTGTGGTGGCAAACCTATGTTAGGAGTGCCTGTGATTTGTCACCCATAGAAATCATAGATATTTTCTTTTATCCTTACAGTTGTAGATATCTCAATCTCTGGTTTACACATCACTATTTGGAAATTATTTAAGGCCTTAGACCTGCACTAAGTCTAAGGTCATCATTATTTAATAATATATTATGAGATATGTTGAAGTGTATTAACATTTTATCTCATGCATTTAAAGATTGTGAAAGTTTTCATAAACTTCAGTGGTTTGCCAAAGTAACCCAGGGCACAGACATGGTCAAGGGCCCCTTGGCCGATGTCACAGACCTGGGAGCTGTGTGAGGCCTGCCTGTGTGCAGCCAGTGTGGGGAGGGTATGCTGGGAAGAGCCTAGGGCAGGACCTGAGTCAAATCTCTGCTCCTTCATTTAGTTTACAACCCTGAGCCAATTACTTGAGTGGTTTGATTCCCAATGTCCTTATCTGCAAAGCAGCGATATTAACACATACTTTACTGGCTTTAACAGGCAAAGAATCATTTCTTGCACATTGGAAGTCTTCAAGAACATAAATTCCCCTCTCCTTTCCTTCTTGCTCTGTTTCCTCTTGTGTGACATAAGAGGTCTCAGTAGAAGTCTTCTCTGAGTTCTCTCTTAAATTTGTTGTTATCCTGAATCTTATAATCAAGGCAAACCAGGTGGTCCATTGCTGTGGAGTCGGAGCTGGTGTCTTTGTGCCCCTGGCACTGCCAGTCTCCATTCTTGGAGCAGCAGGGAGTACCAGCATCCTCAGACCTTTCCCACCCTTCCGCTCTCCACCTGGGCTTTCCCTGGCTCCCCTCCAGACTGAGCTCATGGGTTGGGAATGCGTAGGCCGAGCTGCTCCCTGAGTGCCTGAGAGAGTGCCGTTGGTGTAGCATGTTCTAAGAGCATTCTCTCCACCTCATGTCTGGGACAGCTGATACCAGACCTGGGAAACCCATTAATCAACATCCTCAGTGGCTCAGCAGACCCCACTCTCCCTGCTTGGCCATCTGTTGTTTTAAGCTGGCTGTTCTTAGATGGAAAAAATGTAGCCTATTGTTGTCTTGGTGAGAAGGTGCTAAGGTGACAAAATGCTTCTCTGTACAGGAAGTTAGGAGTATGGGGGAAGATGGCTCAGTGCCATCATGGAACCATATCCTGCTCCTTTTTTTTTTTTTCCCCCTTAATTAGCTCTGAATTTAAAAAAGGGTTTGTGGTTCCTGGGTTCAGATGACACGTAATTGTGGGTTTTTTTTCTTTCGGTTGTTGAACTGCCCTGGGCCTTGGAACCATGTTCTATTCCAATTCAGTTTTCAAAACAGATGAAAACATATGGTGTACCCAGCTAATTGCTGCGCTATTCCTTAAGACAATTGCTAGAGTCTTGGCCCAGTGGGCAACCATTTGGAGCACAGCCGGGGAGGACCGTCATCCCTACTCTGCGTGTTCTCCTCCCTGTCCCAGACCTGATGTGGAGCTTCCACTCCAGTTCTGAGCCCAGAACTAGCCACCTCTGCTCTGCCTCGGCCTGCAAGAGAATTGAGATGGAGTTTCTGAGACTGAGCTGAGCCAGTCTGATGTGTCTTCTCCCTTAAATATCACTGGGAAGATTCTGGCTGGGGACTGTTGAAGTGAGAGGGGCCTTCCTACCCCGGCACATAGGAGAGTTAGGTATACCAAGGGCTCCACTGAGGTAGACAGCCCTCCAGGCTCTCACTTCTTTATGCTAAGAAGTGAGGCAGTGGTATGCGTGTGGTGCTGTGCCTGGACAGCCTGGTCTTTGAGTTCAGACCAACCTGGGTTTGCATCTCAGTTTTAGCTGTGTGACCTTCGGCATCTTACTTAACCTCTCTGGCCCTCCATTTCCTCAGTTGTAAACCGGGAATAATAATAGTACTCAGATCACAGGGTGATTGTGAGACCTACATAAATTAATATATGTAGAGCACTTAGAGTAAGGTTATTGCCTTGGTCATTATTACTGTTTGTCAGGGTGAACGGGATCTGGACAGTGGGGACATTTATCCCTGGCTGCCTCCCTGCCCTGGGAGCTGCTTCTTGTTCACGCTTCCCCCAGTGGTTAAATGTGGGTGTCTGTGTCCCAGAGGAGGGAGGGCTCCACTATGGACCCTATTCCCTGGCCTTATAGCCCATAGAGACTGCAGAGTTGGTGATCCCGGCTTCTCTGAAATTCCAGCCCAGGAGTGGTGAACTAGGGACAGTGCCAGCCTGCAGTCTGTCTGCAGGGCACCTAGCTCCTGAATGTCCTGCCCTATTGTCTGTCTGTCTCAGAGAATGTCTGATATTTGGGTTTTGTGATAAAATTGGCCTCTCTGAGAGGTTTCGCAAATAGATTCCAGACGTTGTAGTAAACCAAGCCTTTCTGTATTTTTACCAACACAAGAATGAGCTTGGGGGAATGACTTCACAGATTCCTCTCATCAGTCTGCTGGGGAAGGAGGGCTGGGGTGGTGTTCACTTTGGTAGTTAACAGCAACAATGGTAACTAACCCATAGTAGGTTAGTTAGTTGAATTCTGCCATCAAGCCTCAGGGATTGGTGAGGTTATCTCCCCTCTCTCAGCCTCTAGGTGCTCAGAACCTCTCCAGTTCGCTGAGTCTCCTGAATCTCACTACCTTACGAGATCACATAGCAGGAGGGGAGAATGCAGGGCTTCACATAGTCTAGAGAGTCATCAAAAGACTAATGTCCTTAGGAAGGGCTCCTCACCTACCACCCCCAAGGCACCTCCTGTTTATACAAGGCTCACAGCAGTGATTAACTTCTGTTGAACGCATACATGTATTTGGGGTCAGGATGGCAGGGTTCTAGAGGCTGGAGATAAAGCAGTGAGCACTCGAGAAGTGGTAACTTCTAGAATAAAAACCATTGCTATTATCATGTGCTATAGAGAACAGTGAAGAAATAGCCTCACTTCCTGGTTCAAGAGAACATTCCCACGTTGCCCACATTCTTTCCCTCTTGTTCTAAGCCTCTCATGCCTCCTTTCCATCCAGATGACAGAGGCTGGTCATCTCTGAACTTCCCGCTGCTGTGCTGGCCAGGGTAGGGGGTAGGGCTGGGGTCTGAGCCTCCTGGCCCCTCTCTGATATGTGCAAATGTTACAGGCACTAATTCCACAGGTGAGCACACTGAGCCCAGAGGAGACCAGGGCACCAACGTGCAGGAGCGCTGCTGGTCTCAGTGCTAGTTCTCAGTGTTCTTGACCGCATGGCCGTGCTCAGCTCTCCCTGGGGAGGCCGTGAGGCTGGCCCAGCCCATAGCGTGTGTTTAAAGGAGAAGCTGTGGGACACCTGAGAGCCTGGCACGGCACCCCTCTTCCCTGACAGGCTTCCTCTAAACTGCTTCAACCCCAATTGCTTGCACCCCCAACCCCCACCCACGGTCATGTTTCTAAAACACCACCAAAGACTTGGACATTCTGTGCCTTCTTCAGGGTATCCCAGGTGCCCCCAAGGCACATAGTGGGTGCTTAGGACAGGAGCCCTGGAACTAGAAGGTGGACCCAGTGGCTCTGAGTGGGTCCCCGGTTCCTGGCACTGTTACGGGTTTCCTTTCTTCCTTACTTAGGAGGGAAGTGGAAGTCCTCAAGCCAGCAGTAGGGGGAGGCTCCCCTTTATGGGATTAACTGGGGTCTGCACTTTTGCTGGAAACTGTGGCAAGCACTGAAGAGGTCTCAAGTGCTTACAAACTGGATTTTGAAAAACAGACAAGACTTTGCCTACACAGAGTTGAAGCAGAAGTTAGACATGGCTTTTTGGAAGATGGGATGGGGGTGGGAGGTGTTTAGTTGAATAAGAACTCTGAGACTAGAAAGAACACTGTAAGTGAAAGAAAGTGAAGTCGCTCAGTCGTGTCCGACTCTTTGCGACCCCATGAACTGGGGCCCACCAGGCTCCTCCGTCCTTGAGATTCTCCAGGCAAGAATACTGGAGTGGGTTGCCATTGCAGGCAGACGCTTTAACCTCTGTGCCACCAGGGAAGCCCTAAAGAACACTGTAGGTAGGTCCATAAGTTTGTCTGGAGGACGATGTAATTGGAAACACCCAGTCGCCTCTACCCAATAACTATCATTTGTAAAAATGCTTTATAACTTATAAAACTCTTTTCACAAGTACTGCATGTGTATGTAAATACTATATATAATCTTCCCCTTTAAGGTTATTGAACATACACACACCTTTCTGCCTGTTACATAGTGGAAAGAACCCAGGTTGCCTTGCAGTCTCTGGGCCTCACTTTACCCATCTGCAAAATGAAGGTGACAGCCTCGATGGGAACTTTGGTATAGGGATGTGCCTCTCGCCAGCTCGGTGCTGTGTTGGAATGTGGAGAACAGGAGCTGGTTGGCTTTGAGAGTGCTAGGCATTTAAGGGTGCCTGGTACAGTTGATGGGAACCTGGGCATCAACTAAGGGGACGTTCTCTTCTGGAGCTGCCCACTCAGAAGGGGGCATCTGCCTCTTCCTAGAGGCAGACAGGAGAGGCTCAGGACCCAAGGTCCATGGGCAGCTAGGCTGTGTACCCAGGCTGCCCTCTTATGCCTCTTCAAGGTGATCTGATGGGGTCTGTAAGAATCCACTGCCATAGGAATCCTCATCAGTCTCACTGAGGGGTGAGTAGTGATACTCCTCAGAGACTGTGAGAGACCAGTGATGACCAGTGCAGCCCTGACTGCGAGAGTAGAGATGGACAGCACTTCCCTGCCCTCCACCCGAGGCTGGAGCAGGGGTGTCAACTCTGCCGTGCCCTTCTGCTCTCCTCCACAGCCAGGGTGGGGGCGGGGGCGGGGAGCGGAATCCAGGTCCCCTGGCTCCTTTGTTTGTGTTCCTCCGTCTCATTCCTGCTCCATTCATCTTCTCCTTTCCTCTCTTTAATCCCATGAAGCTGTTTGGTTTATCATTGTAAAGAGTTTTTGTTTCTTGTTCCATGTATAAAACTTTGATGAGCTAGCTGTTTTCATATTCAAGGAGGGACCATCTCTAGACCTTATTTTTTAATTACTTGCTTCAGGTTTTTTAAATGTTTTTTTCTTTAAATAATTAGTGGCTCATCCTAGCCCTGGCCCTTTCCAGCAGTGTGGTCCAGTGTCTCCGTCCATACAGTGGGGATGGTAATACCCCTCTCAGGACAGCAGTGGCCTACTGAGTGAATAAATGAAGTCTAGACAGCCATGAGCCCTCAGCCCTTCCATTTGAATTGCCCCCATAGATACGTTGATCGTTACTGAGTGGTTCCAGGCAAGGGCCTTGGTTCTTCTGCATCTGACTGAAGACTGACTCAGACGCTGTGGTTTAGAGGGCTTTGTTTCAGCGGTTACTTGGGCTGGAATCAGCTCTGTGTCAGCAGCTGCTGGTAGAGGTGACTGGGTGTTTCCAATTACAGATGAGTTGTCTGTCTCTGTCTTACTCCTCAGGCAGCTGCCTCCCTGGAAGCTAGTAACTCCCATTGTCCACGTGGGTGGGTGTCCCAGGACCCTCTCTCAGGTTTCCCTTCTACCTCTCTTAAACAGGTGCCTGCCTCCACTCCCCCTTACCCTACCCATCCCATGGAGTAGGTGGGTTGCTGGTGGGCAGGGACAGTTCTCAGAGGCGAAAGGGAAAGCTTGAGCTGCCAGCATCTGCATTATGCCCTCTGACCACTGTTCAGTGTTGCCTTTGGTCCCTCTGTCTCCACCGCTCATAACTGTGGATGAGGGAGCCTCTTCTTTCCTCTGGATCTGTGCTGTCCAGTATGGGGTGCCACTAGCCACATAGCTCGGGCGCTTGAAATGTGGCAAGTCTGAACTGAAATGTGCTCTAAGCGTAAAATATGCACCTGATTTCAGTATGGAAAGAAAAAAAGATTGTACAGTAACATTATTATTGCTTTTTGAATGAATGACATATTGAACTAAATTACAGTATTAAAATTAATTTTATCTTTTTCAAAAAAAAGTGTGGCTACTTGAAAATTTAAAATTACATGCATGGCTTACACTATATTTCTGTTGCAGTGGTTCTTTGCAGGAGTTCTTTGCAGTGGTTCTTTCCAGGAGTGGTTCAATTTTGCCTCTGCTCTAATTATTTAGCAATATTTAGAGACATTTTTGATTGTCATGCTCAGGGGGAAGGGGGATCTAGCTGGGAGAGGCCAGAAATGCTGCTAAACATCCTGCAGTTCACAGGACAGTTCCCCACCCCCCAACTATAAAATAAACAATGTAGCCCACATGTCCATTGCACCAAAGTCCAGAAACCCAGTTCTACTGGATGCTCTCACTTTGGATGATATAGTCTTCTCCTATGGGCGATGATTCCAAAATTATAGGCCCTGTGGCCTAACAGCATAAATTGCTGGAGTTAGAGACCTAAGACTCTGGCCATTTCTGAGTATCCATCTCCTAATCTGTAAAAGAGGCATAAGAATATCTGTTTTACAAATTTCTAGTTAGGAGTAAATGAGATTGACGTGTACCATACCTGATATTTAGTAAACCTCCACCAAATAGAAGTTATTATTGTCATTAAAAAAAACATGTCTCTTTTACTCTCTGTATCAACTATCGGGATTTCTACATGCCTTCTGGATTTTTCTGTGATACCTGACATTCAAAAGCCTTGAAAACTAAATTTGTAATTTCACCCTTCCTCTTCTCTCCCCCGCCTTCAATGTATTCTACTTTCTGACTTTCAGTCTTAGCTCACAGTGGCACCACCCTCCCAATCTTAGAATCTGAGTCAGTTTCACTTCCTCCTTCTACCCCCTCACCCGAATTTGTAATTTGTTAACCTCTTTGGAGTGTATGGATGTGAGAGTTGGACTGTGAAGAAAGCTGAGCACGGAAGAATTGATGCTTCTGAACTGTGGTGTTGGAGAAGACTCTTGAGAGTCCCTTGGACTGCAAGGAGATCCAATCAGTCCATTCTGAAGGAGATCAGCCCTGGGATTTCTTTGGAAGGAATGATGCTAAAGCTAAAACTCCAGTACTTTGGCCACCTCATGCAAAGAGTTGACTCACTGGAAAAGACCCTGATGCTGGGAGGGATTGGGGACAGAAGGAGAAGGGGACGACAGAGGATGAGATGGCTGGATGGCATCACTGACTCAATGGACGTGAATCTGAGTGAACTCCAGGAGTTGGTGATGGACAGGGAGGCCTGGCGTGCTGCGATTCATGGGGTCGCAAAGAGTCAGACATGACTGAGCAACTGAACTGAACTGAACTTGGAGTAGGGATGTCTCCTCCAAGCCTCCTCTCTGTTTCAGCCTAGCAGGACATCTTCACCCAGCCTGAGAGCAGCTCCCTTTCAGGTCCTGCCTTTGCTCTTTCCTCCTCCCTCTGTGTGTGATTAGTGAATCCCATCTTACTTAGAAGCCCTCAGTGGTTTGTGGCTTTTTTTTGTTTTTGCTGAAGTGGGACTACCTGTGGGCAGGAAGTGTGACATGCCCTTCTCCTAGCCCACTTCCCTAGTTCTCAACATGATGCCTAAGAAAGGGTGTTCCTTGAGTGTTTTCTGTATGAAACACTTCTGAATGCATTCAGTATGCATGATGTTGTTGTTGGTTAGTCGCTAAGCCATGTTTGACTCTTTTGCAACCCCAAGAACTGAAACCTGCCAGGCTTCTCTGTCTGTGGGACTTGCCAGGAAAGAATACTGGAATGGGTTGCCATTTTCTTCTCCAGGGGATCTTCCTGACCCAGGGATCGAACCCATGTCTCTTGCATTGGCAGGCCAATTCTTTACCACTAAGCCACCCGGGAAGCCCAAATGCATGATAGGTATCCTTTTCTCCTTGGTTCTCGTAGATCAGGTCCTGCATGGAACTAGAACAGCGATTTCCAAATGCCTTATTTTTCTTTTAATAGTTCAGCAGACCTTAACCCATGTCTCCACCTATCTCTTCACTCCCCCCTGCCCAACCCCCACCCAGTGTTTAAGCTGGGGAAGCACTTTGTTTGTTCTCCCTGGAGGGTTACAGCCATGATGTAATACACCTAGATCCCAGAAATCCCAGCTTCCATAAGTGGACTTCCGCAGCCAGCCTGAGGGGTGATGCCGCACTCATCCCGCTGGTCCAGGCCTGCCTCCAGAGAGCAGAGGCCCTCGATGCCCAGGCATGCCTTCTTTATGGTGGCAGAAATAATCCCTAAACAGCTTCCAGCGGGCTGTGAGGAGAAGTTTTCCAGAAACATGCTCTTTAAGATGGTCTGATAAAGAAAATATAACGTGTTCCTTGGCAGGTTGCAGACATGGATGGGCAGAACGGTGTAAGGTTGGAGTCTCCCAATGTCTAGACACTGTGACCCATTCAAAGTTTTGAAACATTTTAAATACAGGCCGTTTTACAGTGTAAAGTGTGACCCACTTGGAAGTTGTCAAGAGCTTCTGTTTGCTCCCTTTTGTGGCAGCTATAAGAGGAGTCCAAACACTGCACTAGTGAGAAGAGATTCCCTGGCCTGGAAGGCATGTGAGATCCTAAAAAGAACTCATCTTTCTCCTGTTTTCTGCAAGGCCTTAAAGCTCCTTTTCTAGGGAAGGCATCTAAGTGTCAGTATTCTGGGGCTTGTCTTCTGGAACTGGGGAGCCATGTCTGGACATGGGGCTTTGCCATGCAGCTGTCTTCTGTGGGTTGGCACTAGATGTCTCTCCCCCAACAGGCAGCTCAAGGTGCAGTTGACCAAATGGATCTTCCCTTAGGAAATATCAAGATTTGCTGTCTCCCTTGGCTTTGTCACGTCTCAAGTTTTTCATCTGAATCTAGCTATTCCATTGGTAAACTATGAGAAATGCCCCATATATTGCATATATTAGATAATATCTTCCCCCCACTTTAAACAAATCCAGAGACACTTCACTGCTCATCAGCATTTCTAATCAGCTGCAGACAATCTGTCTACATTCTAACTTAATATAATTTGAGGTAAAATTAAGCAAGAGTGATAGTTAATCATTTGAGCCCCAGATTTGGTCAGGTCTGGGTTTGAAATTTAGTTTTGCCTCTTACCAGATACATGCCTTTGAGCAGTGGGACTTTCACTTCATCAGAAATGGGGAGATAAAATAGTTGCTGTCTCATAAGTTAGTTTCTGTCTCATTTAATAAGGATATATATATAAATCCCCAGGGCAGTATCTCAGTAAATATTGGCTATGACACTTCAGTTAGCCTCTGTTCAATTCAGTCACTCAGTCGTGTCCGACTCTTTGCGACCCCATGAATTGCAGCACACGAGGCCTCCCTGTCCATCACCAACTCCCGGAGTTCACTCAGCCTCTGTAGGCATCCTGACTTGGGGATAAAAGCACGATTTGATTTTATGCATTTATTCACTTGGCAGATATTTCATGGCACCTCCTATGGGGCAGGAATTATGCTGACCCCTGGGGATTCAGTGTGAGTGAGGGAGAAAAGGCCCCTGCTTTGGTGGAGCTTGCATTCCAGAGGGAGAGACACACAGTGAACTAGTTGATAAATGAAAGCAAGGCTAGGGTTGTGAAAAGCACTGTGTGGAAAATGAATGGGGAGATGTGATGGAGCAAATGGGGTAGGGCTGGGGAGTTGTCTCCGAGGACTGTGAAGTCTGAGATGAGACCTAATCACAGAGATCTGAGGGAGGGCATCCCAGACTGCAGGAGCTGCAAGGAGCGCCCATCTGAAAAGGGCCTCTGTGCTCCCGTGAACATCTTCTCGGGCCCCTAAGGAAAAGACAACATGGGGAAGGAGATGTTAGGATAATCTAAGCCTGCGGTTGACAAAATGTCTGAAATATTTACTGTCTGGCCCTTGACAGAAAAAGTGCACTGACCGTTGATCTAAAGTCTTCTCCAGGTCAAACAGTGAGTGTACCTGTGAGCTCAGGGGCAAGACGCTGGTGCAGGGGACAGCAGCTGGCTGCCCCCTTGTAGGTGGGGTTCATCTACCTGCTGCACATTCTCTGATAAAGGCAGTATACCTGCCCCCAAGGGATGCAAACCACTCCCAGCCTTTGAACTGGTGGGATCACAGCCTCCATGTCCCCTGAGGGACTGGACCACAACTCTCACAGGTCCCAACGCTGATTTTCACTTCTAGGACTGCTCAGGAAGAAGGAGGGGAGCAGAGGATCTGTTAGTCATTGCTGTTGTTATTGGCTGCTCATCCTGTGCTAGGCTAGGCCCTTTTGTGAACAATTCTACAGTTCACTAATTCCATCCCTGTAACAACCATAGTTGGTAGGAACTGTTCTTATTCCCCTCTTATGGCTGAGGAAAGTGAGGTCAAGATAAATGAGTCTAATAGGCTGCTGTGCTCAAAGGCATACAGCTGATAGATGGCTTGCCAGCTTCAGAACCTGCCCCTTACTTTGTCCCTGGATGTGCTGTTTCTTGCTGGTGTTCCACTGAGGACAGGTAAGTCTTTGCCTATTTGCATGCCTGAACTAAGCCACAGTCATCCCGTACCTACCTATAGGGCTAGAGACCCTATAAAAGGAGAATATGAAAGGGGCCAGTGCGTCCTTGCAGTATATTCTTAGGTGTACACTTAGCCACCACCTCCTTGCTGGAGAATACGCCTGGGTTCTTGGCAGGGTGGTTAACTAGTCCACGTATGTCAGGGGTGGCCTGGTGTTCCTTGGGCTCTTGGCCCAGCTCTGAGCTGGCTGCAGAATCAGCTGCTGGGTTCAGGTAAATAGTCTCTCCTTTGCTGACTTCAGAGCAATAGGAGTCAATGAACGTGGAATGAACACCTGGCCTCTTCTCATGCAGATCCATTACCAGGCCCATGGTGGCCTTTCTGTAGAGGCCAGCCCAGGACAAGGCTGCTGCCCACTGATAGAGTCAGCCTTGCCAGGGACCACGAGTGATCATGGGATGAGGTAGCACCAGTGGAGGAATGTCATGAGGGAGAGCAAAGGGGCCAGAAATGGACAAGCGGCCTCAACACTTGGGTGAAAAAATGGCAGTGAGAACAATGTAAAAGAATACAGGCTGCCGGAGTCAAGGACCTGGTAGCGACTGACTCCTGGCTCTGCCTTTTATTAGCTGTGTGATCTTAGGCAGACCTGAGTTTATGCTCTGGAGCTAGAATCCTGGGTCTGAATGCAAGTTCCTTCTTCTTAATTGTGACATGACCTTGGATACTTCACTTAACCAATTCTGTGTCTCGATTTCCTAATCTTGGGTTGTTGTTGGTTTGAATAAATTAATACATCTGGAGCATTTAGATCAGTGCTTGACATAGGCAGCCCACTCCAGTATTCTTGCCTGCAGAATCCCATGGACAGAGGAGCCTGGCGGGCTACAGTCCATGGGGTTGCAAAGAGTAGGACACGACTGAGTGACTGACTCTTTCAACTTTCTTTGACACAGAGTTAGACTTCTGCTAGCTTTATTAAGTCATATGACCTCTGGATCTCAGTTTCTCAACTGTCTACCAGGGAAAGCAATGCTGCTTTCACAATGGAAATAAGCTGGTTTACTTAAAGCATCTGCTGCAGGTCTGGCCTATGTGACATACCCAGTAGATGCTTCTGAACTCAAGTGGCTCCCAGTCTTGGCACCTGTTGAGTGGAAATGTTTGACCTTGGGTGGATTGACAGCTGCTGGTCCCAGCCCTGGCTGGCTTTTCTGGGCTGGGAAAGTGTAGGTGGGTGCATAGCCTCTTCTGCCTTTCTCACTGGATTGAGTTGCCCATGACGTTGGCCCCTTTCAGATGTTGCTAAGTCCTGGATGGGAAGGGGCATCTTGCCATTGCTGTAGTTTTCCTACTGGGTCCTGCCAGTGCTTGCTGCTCTCACTGCCACCATAACAGATTGGCTCCAGGGGTACCTGGAGTATACTCAGGGCCTGCTGGATACTCTCACCCCCTTTTTCTCCCTAATCATCCCTGAACACTTAACCTGGGTCAGGTTGGTTGTTTGGGGTGCAAAAGTGAGTCAGACATATCTCTACTTTTGAAGAGGTCACTGGAGGTCAGGTAGACTTGAAAAAACAATAAAATTCATTGAAAAATGGAGCAGTGGGGGGCATGGGCATTCCCTGCCTGCATCCTCTCTCTCCTTGACTACCTGCAGTGGTCTCTGGTGGTGGTTTAGTTGCTCAGTCATCTCCAACTCTTTGCAACCCCATGGACTGTCTGTAGCCCACCAGGCTCCTCTGTCCATGGGATTTCCCAGGCAAGAATACTAGAGTGGGTTGCCATTTCCTTCTCCAGGGACCTTCCCTGCCCAGGGATTGAACTCAGGTCTCCTGCATTGCAGGCAGATTCTTTACCAACTGATTAAAGTTGTGGTCCCTGGACCCAGGCACCTGAGTTTGAATCCTGGATCCAGCTCTTAAAACTTACAGCTGTGAAATTGGCAGGGTGGTTATGAGTTGTTGTGAATAAAGGATTCTGAGTGCTGGCTATTATCATTGTAATGTTTAAAAGCAAAAGTTCACTAAGCAACTGAAAAGAAAGACGGAAAGTGATAAATGTGAACTTGTGTATCTATTTCTGGAGGCTAGATTGTGTATCTTAGCTCTACTTTCCCCCCCCACATATGGATTACAACTGGCCCTAGAGTTTTCAGCTTTGAATATATCTAGACTCAGCCCATCTCTGAAGGCTCTTCACGCTATTCCTCCGAAAGGAATATGAGATTCCTAACACCCTTTTTTGGAGTCTTGGAAGGGCCCATGGCTTTTGCTTTTCCAAAGGAAGGAAAGAGAGTCAAGGTAGCTGACTGGTCAATCCCCCAACCCCCCCCACCCTCCCCACCCCCCCACCCCCCGCCTGCCATGACTAGAAATTCCTTGCTGATAACTGTGTACACCAAGATGTCAGCATCAGAGCCCAGGGATAAGAACTTATGAGATCCACTGAAGAAAGACCATTGGTGGGGAGAAAACCAATGCCATAAGAAGCAACATGTATTGTAAATGGTATGTTTGCTGCTAAGTCACTTCAGTCGTGTCCAACTCTGTGCGACCCCATAGACAGCAGCCCATCAGGCTCCCTCGTCCCTGGGATTCTCCAGACAAGAACACTGGAGTGGGTTGCCATTTCCTTCTCCAATGCATGAAAGTGAGGTCACTCAGTTGTGTCCGACTCTTAGCGACCCCATGGACTGCAGCCTACCAGGCTCCTCCACCCACGGCATTTTCCAGAAGAGTACTGGAGTCGGGTGCCATTGCCTTCTCCGAATGGTATGTTTAGATGAGTCCATTTTTGTATATAAATTTTACCTAAAAAAAAAAAAGAACTTCAATAATCATTCTTTTTAAACTTATTTTTTATTGTTGATTTACAATGTTGTATTAATTACTGCTATACAGCAGTGACTCAATTATACATATAGATGCATTCCTTTTTTTTTTCTTCCATTGTGCTTTATCATAAGATGCTGAATATAGCTCCCTGTGCTATACAGCACCTTGTTGTTTATCCATCCTATGTACACCAGTTTGCATCTACTGATCCTAAACTTCCTTTGCTACTTGCTTCCCCCTTGGCAACCCCCAGCCTATTCTCTGTGTCCCTGATTCTGTTTCTGTTTCATAGATGTGTTCATTTGTGTCATATTTTAGATTCTACATATAAATTATAAGGTATTTGTCTTTCTGACTTCAGATAGTAGATACTCTATTTACATCCATTTTCCTGCAAATGGCATTATTTTGTTCTTTTTTTATGTCTGAGTAATATTCCACTGTATTTCTGTACCACATCTTCTTTATCCATTCATCTATTGATGGACATTTAAATTGTTTCCGTGTTTTAGCTATTCTGAATAGTGCTGGCATGAACATGGGAGTGCATGTATCTTTTTTTTTTTTTTTTTAACTTGGCTGCATTGGGTCTTAGTTGCAGCTTGCAGGATTTTTAGTTGTGGCATGTGGGATCTAGTTCCCCCAACCAGGGATCAAACCTGGGTCCCCTGCATTGATAGTGCAGAGGCTTAGCCACTGGACCATCAAGGAAGTCCCGCATGTATCTTTTTGAATTAGACTTTTGTCTGTAAAATATGCCCAGGAGGGCGATTGCTGAAATGATATGGTAATTCTACTTTTAATTTTCTGAGGAACTTCCATACTGTTTTCCACAATGGATGCACCAACTTATGTTCCAACTTACAGGATATGAGAGTAACCTTTTCTCCACCCCCTCTCCAACATTTATTTGTAGACTTTTTAAATGATGGCCATTCTGACCTCTGTGAGGTGGTACCTCATTGTCGTTTGGTTTTGCATTTCTCTAATAATTAATGATGTTGAACATCTTTTCGGGTACCTATTGGACGTCTGCATTTTTTCTTTGGAGAAATGTCTCTTTAGGTCTTCTGTCCATTTTTCAGTTGGGTTGTTCATCTTTATGTTGACTTATGCAAGTTATTTGTATATTTTGGAACTTAAGCCTTTGTCAATTACAACGTTTGCAAATTTGTTGTTGTTCAGTCACTCAGTCATGTCCGACTCTTTGCGACCCCATGGACTACAGGACAGGTTTCCCTGTCCTTCACCATCTCCCAAAATTTGCTCAAACTCATGTCCATTGAGTCGGTGATGCCATCCAACCATCGTCCCCTTCTCTTCCTGCCTTCAATCTTTCCCAGCCTCAGGATCTTTTCTAATGAGTTGGCTCGTCACATCAGGTGGCCGAAGTATTGGAGCTTCAGCATCAGTCCTTCCAGTGAACATTCAGGGTTGATTTCCTTTAGAATTGACTGGTTTGATCTCCTTGCAATCAAATATTGATTGCAAATGTTTTCTCCCATTCTGTAGGTTGTCTTTTAGTTTGGTTTATGGTTTCCTTTGCTGTATAAAAGCTTGAAAGTTTAATTAGGTCCATTTGTTTATCTTCATTTTTACATCTATTGCCTTGGGAAACTGACTATGGGTATAATTTATGTTAGAGAATGTTTTGCCTATGTTCTCTTCAGGAGTTTTATGGTGCCATGTCATATGTTTAAGTCTTTAAGCCATTTGAAGTTTATTTTTGTTTATGGTGAGAGGGTGTGAAAAATTTGAGTAAATATTGAACTCTAGTTAATTAGATTTGCATCCTGAAATATTTGGGAAGAAATGTACTGATTCAGCAATTTCACTGAAATGCACCAAAAATTAAGATCAACTGATGAATAAGTGGAGAGGTGGAAGGATAATAAGACATATGATAAAGTGAGGAGTATAAAATCTAATCATAGAATCTAGGTGGTGGGTATTTGGGTGTTCACTAAAATTCTTTCAATTTTTTAAAATTTATTTTAAAAATTTTATAGTAAGATACTATAAAAATATTTTAAAGCTACTAGATTGAAAATAAAACCAAATGAAAAAGCCCATAATGGAAAACTCTTTAAGTAGATACTGGAAATATTTTCCAACATTTAAAATAATGCTGGAAAACTGGATGTCAATATAAAGAAAAATAAAAGTAGTCCTTTATATATTCTGCAATATATTTCCTTTTTTGAATTATAAAATTTATATATTTATATAATAAATATGTGTGTGTGTATATATATATATATTTATTTAGAAGGATGTTGCAGACAGTGGGCAAAGCAAGTGAAAAGACCCTGTGTGTGCTTAGGGAGACCAACGTGGTTGGAGTGCAGAGAGGGAGGGGGGCTGGGCGGAGCTGAACAGAAGGGAGATTGAAGGGCAAGGTCATGTAGGGTCTTGAGGCCATAATACAGTCTGATTTTGAATTCTGTGTGCCGTGAAAAGCCATCAGAGGTTGTGAACTGGCTGTGACGTGATCTGACTTTAGAAGGGCCACTCCAGTTGCTGTTGGGGGTGTGGACTGTAAGGGACACGAGGGAAAGCAAGAGGCCAGGTAGTCTGCGACCAGGGCGGTGGAGGAGGATGGTATCTTGCATCAGGGTGGCAGCATGGAGGAGATGAAACTAATCAGGGGCAGACTCTTTTCTGAAGGTAGAGTCAATAGAATTTATTGGCAGGATTGGTTTGAGATAAGAGAAAAGGAATCTAGGTTGACTCCAGATTTTTGGCTCCAGGAGCTGGAAAAGTGGGAAGTAGATAAATATGAACTGACATGACCATGACTGGGAGAGGAGCAGGGGGTGGGGGTGGTGGGGGATGATGTGTGATCAAGAGAATGTCAGCAGGCAGTTGTTTATCCGAGTCTAGGAGTTTAGGGGTTGGGGACAATTTTGAGCATCACCAGCATGAAGAGGCTACTTAAAGCCAGGGAAAGAGGATGTAAAATAAAGAAGGGAAGAGGATGGAGCTTGAGCCCCAGGTGCTGCCAAGTGTGGAGGTGAGGAAGATGAGGGGAGCTAGTAGAGATGCATGGGCGTCTGTGGCTGAGGTGGAGAGAGGAGATTCCAGAGAGTGAGTCTGTTTCAAATGCTGCGGTGCTGGTTCTCGGCCTCTGGTTTCTTTCTCTCTCCTTACCGTCTTGTCTTTTTTATTGCTCTGGAACTACTTGTCCTAAACTAGTACTTTCATTCTACTCCAAACCCATAAGAGCCCAAGTAGGGATGGTGGGGGGAACCATCCAAATCCTTTGATCTGACATCCCAGGCCTTCTACCATCTGGCTCCCTCTCTGTCCCCTGGTTTCCCTTCAGCCCTTTCTTGTCCCACACAACACCAGGCTCACTTGAGCGCAGCCTGGCCTCCCCTCCCTCCAAGTCACCTCCCTCTTTCTCAGCCTGACATTTCTTCTGTCTCTCTTGAGTCCTCAGCCTCAGTTCTCCACTCCTGGACCATCTTCTGATAGGACTTTTTCATAACCACATTGGTCCCTTCCACACATATCCCCAGTAGTCGCAGGCGGTCCCAAGCCATCTAGCATTTCTGGCCCCTGTTTCCCTTCCTCTCTGGCCCCCAATCAGACAGCCTCCTGAGGTTTGGGGACAGGCACCTTCTCTTGCATCTTTTGCCATCCACAGAGGGGACTCAGTGGTCTTACATATCTTAGCTGAGAAGGGAACATGCTAATTCATAATAAGGCCCAAGGAAACCTGGAAGAATTTTAATACATGATCATGATTTCAAGTACAATTCCTGGGATCCAAGGTCTGTTCTAACCCTAGTCCTGTGACCACAGTCAAGTTTACCTTCCCAAACCCCAGTTTTCTCATCTGCCAAATGCCCAGTTCAGGGTTATTGTAGGAGAGAAATGAGGTGCCTATTTTACAAAGTGCTTAGCACAATAAAGGCAGACAGTAAGTGGGAGCTCTGATTTTTATTATTGCTATTATGAAAACTGTCTTTACTATTACTCTTCCCGTTATGGGATGGACAGACACCTGCAAAGGTGGGACAGGGTTGGCACTGTTGATGATGTACTTTGGCATGTGAAATGAAAGGAGTCGTGGGCTTACTTGCTGCTGATCTCTAGGGGAGGTTTGGCAGCACGCATGTCCAGACTTCAGGGAACTCATGCCTTAAATGAAGGAAATGTGGGAGGTATAAATAGCACCCAGAGGCAGGAAGCACAGCTTTGGTGATTGCACATCTGACTCTCAATTCCAGGGTCCAACCTGAGTGTACTTACACGGTCCAGGGGTAAGACGTTTGCAAATGAAACTGTCCCCCAAAATCCAGACCCCAATCTCAGCAGTTACAATTGCTCAAGTGGGTCAGAGCACCGACTCAGGCTGAAAGGGAGGGACAGAGGAATGGAATGTTTCTCAGAGGAATTCGTGTTATTTTTTTGAGAGCAGACAGGGAGAACAGGATATCTTTCTTCATTTCCTTTCTGTAAATTTCTGAGGTTAGTAAGTGGGTGACTGTTACTCAGGAATAGCTGGGTGTGACCCAGATACAGGGGAGTCAGGGCAGGGCAGGGCAAGGCCCTGTCAAGTCAGATGAGGGTTTGCTCCTCACTGGAGTGGCCTTTGAAGTTGCCGTGGAGAACCCGGTCTGCCATCCCCACCCCCGCCACACAAAGCTTTCTCTATCCAAGGTTAGAATCGTAGGTGGCTGCATCTCTCGTGAGCTCCCCTTTCTTAGACCGTAGACCGTGGGGCTATGAGGGCAGGCCCCTTAGGCCAGCGTGTGGGTGGGAGGCACCTTGGGTTTGATAACTCTCTTCCCTGTGATTCTGAATGAGCGGTTTGCACTCATGGTAACCCAGTAACAGTCAGGGCCTTCCTGTCTGGGTTTAGATAAGCAGCCCATCTTAAGAGCCGGTGAGGCTAGGAAGCCATGGCAGGAAGCACGAGGGCACGTCCCTGGACTCAGAGCACTGCACGGGGAGCTGGCCAGTGGGCCAGCATGCGGGAGGGCCGCCGCTACCAGGGAGATGGCACCACGTGTGACATCGTGTCTCTCAGCTCGCTGCCAGGTCTCCAGAGGCACCAGAGAGGCTGCCAGTGCGCATGCCTGACCCCCCACTGCCCGCACCTGCCTGAGTGGCTTCCTGAGAGCTGCAGGGGCTTTAGCACCATCCGGCCTGTAAATTTCCACCCCAGGGAAGGACATGAAGTTCAACCGAGATGTGGACTCAGGCTTCGGGGCAGAGGCCCCGTGCACTCAACCTGAACCCGGCTCCGTTTAAAGGGCCAAGGTGTGCCCTGGGTAGGGAAGGAGCCCAAGCTGGCCTCACTTACTCCTGAACACATGCCCTGTGGCCTGGCCTTGTGGTCAGGCAAGTGGCTTGGAGATCAGCCTTTGGACCCACGTGGCGTGTGTTCGTATCCAAGCTTGACCACTTCTTCATTAGGTGACCCACCCTGGGGCAATTTCTGACCCTCCTTTGCCTCAACTTCTTAGCTCAAATATGGGGACAATAATAGTACCCAGAGCAAGTTAACTTTTCAATGCCTCAGTTTCCTCATTTACAAAGTGGAAGTGGTGATGACAGGTACCTCATAGGGCAGTTGGAAAGATGAAATAGATGGAATGATTAGGACAGTGCCTCGCAAGTAGAACCTGCTGGGCGTGATATAGCTTAGATCCTATAGTCATCCTTTTCAAGGAGCTGCAGCGCCTGGGTAAGTGAGTTTGTGAATGGCAGACCTTAATCTGCTTGCTCTCTCCAAGTGCTGGCTTTCTGCGCCCCACCTCCCTGGATTGTCTGCACACAGAGCTCCCAAACAAACTGGAGGCAGAATTCAAAAGCGGAAATCAAGCCTCCAGACTGCTAACCCCTAGCTTAGCCCCTGGTCCTCTCGGTGGCTCCCTTTGGGGACTGATCCCTTTAGCATTCTTGGCGCAGTCCCAACACTTTCCCCTCTGCCCCCCTCCTCCCACCACTTGTGGGCTGGATGATGCAGCATGTCACCAAGAAGTCAGTAGTGCACTGGGGGTTCCCCTGGGAGGGCACAGGGCTCCTGTCCAGCCCGGTGCCTTGACAGTGGGTGAGGCCTCATATCTCCTCTTCCCATCATTTGATAAATAAAGAGCTGATTTTTCCATGTGGCATTTGTCTGTCTCCACAAATGTGGAGGTCTAAGCACGGCCAAGCTTATCTATACAATGGACTTCCTGCTGGTGTTGGATCTACCCAACTCCCCACTGTGTAATAAATTTATGTCGCCTGAGCACACAGATCTGCTGACGTCCGTGATCCTGGTGGCCTTGGCAGACCCCAGCTCCCCCAGCTTGGGTGGGAAATGCAGACATAAACCCTGGCTGATGTGAATCGAACATCCCCGGTTACAGTCAGGCAGCCAGAACTGGGTGGGCCTTGAGGGTGTGGAAGTTCCTTCATCCATCAAATGTTTATTGAGGCCTCCTGTGTGCCAGGCCCCATACTGGACATGGAGATAGCTTTTGTGGAGCTTTTACGCTGGCCTGGGAATCAGATGCACATAATTATAACACGTGGAGCTTGGTTCTGGGATGGCACTAAGGACAGAGCCTGTAGGAGGAATGTACAATCTGATTTGAGGCTCAGCCTCAGAGCTGACTTTTAATGAAAAGTTTTCATTCCTTGGCACGGAATCCTCAGCGGTGAAGCCCGGATGCGTCTGGGAAAGGTGGAGAGTTCCTTTGGGTTGAGTTATCATGATGCTTTGCACACGTGGTCTGTTTGCACTCTGCCCACCATCCAGAGCGTCAGCTGTGGGCAGGCCGGGAGAACCCTCTTCTTTGCCTGCTCCTCTGCCCAGGCGTGCTGCAGCCGTGGTTTTCAGCTTCTTGTCAGAACTCCGAGTTCCCATGTTAATCATAACAAGTGTGTTCTGGAGGAACTGGCCTGGCTCCGGCCAGCAAGCCTTCTCTCCTGTCTTGATAACATCTGTACCAAATTTTCTCCCTTTAAATAATTAGGTCTGTTGGTATTTGCCTTGAGTATGACTGGTGTCTCTGAAATTTCAGGCCCCAAAATATGAGCTGGGGCCCAGGGTGGTGGGAAAACCGGGCTTTCATCGGTGGGATTTCAGGTTTAGTTGAGAGGGCCAGAGATGGTACACCAGCAACTGTTTGCATGAGAAGTGCACAGCAGCCCCCCAGCTGCTGGGAGAGGGAATCCCTGCCTTGTAGATGGGAGAATGCAGGGGGCTCCCTTCCTCCCCTCCCTGCCTTTCTCCCCCCCACGTCCTCCCGCCCCACTCCGTCTGTGGCCCTGGAGTGACAGAACTCAGCAAACAGGAAAAGATGCGCTAACTGCAAAGAAATGCAGTGAATCCAGACTTAACCCCAAAGCCAACCTCAGAGCGTCAGGGTTTGGAGTCTTGCTTTGAGATGCCCGTCATGGTCTGGCTATGTCCAAGCCGGAGGAGCTGTTTGGGGTGTGAGATAAAGAGGAGAGCTGGGCTTGGGGGAGTTGGTTCTCTGTAGTCAGCTCCAACCAGAAAGGAAGCATTAGGTTTTGCCTACCCGCTGCCTGTCTCTGGAGTGAATTGTATCTCAGTGGTGACTTCATTTCCCCTAACAAGAGTTTCCACAAACCCTCTGGACGGTTCCAGCGAGTAAGCCACACTGATTGTGGTGTGGGAGCTTCTGATATGCTTATTTGCAGTTTCCCTTTGGGAGTCTGGAGGCCCCAGATGAGTGATAACTGGATGATGGAACATTTGCTAGGGGAAAGGGAATGCTTTTTTTTTTTAAGATAAGGTTTGATCCCGAGCGGAAGGGATGTTTCCAGATGCCTGTGTGGTGTCAAGCAGTGATGTGTGGGTGCAGATCCCCTGCTCTGTGACTCTGGGGGAGTATCCCCAGTTAGTTAGACCCCCCTCCCAAGTTGAACTCTTGCCTCTTAAAGGTGCTTCAGGGCCTGTCCAGGGGTAGGGTGGGCTGCTGCGAGGGGGGTCTGTCAGCCAGAATACCGACCGCCACTTTCCTGTTTTTATTGGAGCAGTGATACTCATAAGATTTTATTTGAATAGAAGGGCTTTTCCCCAGTATAAGTAGTTGGTTAGGTCATTACGTGTCTTCTCTTCTTTCCTAAATGGCTGTAGCTTTCTTGGGGAAGGACCCCTGTCTTGTTCAGTGTTGCAGGACCCAGAGACCTAGTTCAGGACTGGAGCAGAAACGCCTTCCTGTCCCTTCTGGCCGCACAATCCCAGTGCTTTCAGGACCATGACCATACCCCTTCGCTTGACTTTTCAGACTCTCAGCATCTAGTTCCAGATGAATCCTGGTCTCTTTTCTCTCCTTTCCCCCAAAGTATCCTTCTCTCCATCCACCTGGACTAACAGGTAAAATGCCAGAGCTGAGATTTAAGCCCAGTTCAGTTTAACTCTGAACCTCACGGCTATCTTACTGTGCCTTCCCCAAGTCCTTCATGGACTCTGCATTCTTCACAGGATTTGGCACAGTGATTGGTGTGGGGTAAACCCACAGGTAACGTACATGGGATGTATGAATGGCAGGTCCTACTAAGTGTTCGATTTACACTGGTTAATTTGGGTGCATGTGGGTTTGCTCCCCAGTTACATTGCTGACTAGGGAGGAAGTTCTGTCCATGAGGCTGGAGGCCACTGAGTGTCTCTCTCCGCTCTCCCCTCCTCAGTGTCTCATCATTGGCGGAGGACCGTGTGGTCTGCGCACTGCCATTGAACTTGCCTACTTGGGGGCCAAAGTGGTCGTGGTGGAGAAGAGGGACACTTTCTCCCGGAACAACGTGCTGCACCTCTGGCCTTTCACCATCCACGACCTGCGAGGCCTGGGAGCCAAGAAGTTCTATGGGAAGTTTTGTGCCGGTTCCATCGACCATATCAGTGAGTGGAGCCAGCGGTGGCACCCCGTGTGGGGAAGGGGCTGACCTGGGGTGGGGTATTTCTCCACATTGTGGAATCCCCAGGATGTTCCATCCTGCAAGTCTCCGGGGGCTCCTCACATCCAACCGACAGACATTTAGTGCCAGAGCCTGTGCTGTGCCCCCTAGCTGGAAGCACCATGATGCTGGGGACCATGGTATGTCTTACCACAGCATCTTTAGGGCGTAAAATGGTGCCTGACACATAGTAGACGCTCAGTGCACTTCTGTTCAATGAATGAATGATATATGGTAAACAGAGGCAGAGCTAAGTCATATAGTTTCCTGCACCAGGTTTCCTTGAGCTTTAGAGACAGAGGCCATCCTGATGGGGGTCCATCCAGAAAAGGAGGGGGACTGGGAAGGTGGATTTTGGGTCCTGGGCCATCCCTGAATGATTAGTAGGGTGAAGTGAGCACTGAGGCGCTTCCTGTGCTGATGTTACTTAGGCCTGGGTCTCTCGAGGTAGAATCTGTGCAGGCAGGCTTTGGGAGAGAAGCCTCCCTCCTCCTCATGCTTTACAGGGAAGAGGTCTTTTTTTTTTTTTTTTAATTCATTTGGCTGCACCAGTTACTTACATCACTCAGGATCTTTAACTGTGGCATGTGGGATCTAGTTCCCTGACCAGAGATCAAACCCGGGCCCACAGCATTGGGAACCTGGAGTCTTAGCCACTGGACCACCAGCAGGGGAGTCTTTAGTCATTTTATATACAGCAATCATAACTCATAAAAGTCAGGGAAGTTATTATTGTGGGGAGAGTTAAGGGTTTGAAGAGATTTGGGTCCATTTTCTGTGTGACTTGGGTCAGACTTCTCACTTTCCTCCAGCCCCAGTTTTGTCTCCCCTAAATGTGATCGATGCCTGCTTACCAAGAGAGCTGAGAGGATCGGATGAGGTCACGTGTGAAATGTGCTTATCACTGTGCCTGGCCAGTCTAAGTGTTCAGGAAGCACTTTGCATCCAGCAGGGTACAATGAACAAGAAGCAGCCAGGATCCCCAAACTCAAATAAATTCAGAGCTGCAATCTCTCAACCAGTGAGTGGAAGGAGAACCCTGAGACCCATGCTCTTATGAGGACAGGCACTGATGGGAAAGGGTGTGGGGCTAGGGCGAGAACAACTGGAGAGAATTAGCAGCCAGACAGGGTGTAATTTAGTCAGATACAGGAGACCTTACCAGCAGGGGCCCAGGGTTTGTTCCCGCCCTGGGATGAGAAAATTCCAAGAGTCCAATGGAAAGAAATTTGGATTTGCCCAGAAGGCTGCAGTGTCAGCTTTCCGGATATTCCTTACCACCCACGGAAGAATGTATGTTGGTACCAGTTTAGAATGACAACATTAAGCACCACTTTCCCATCGAGCCTTCTTGAGAGGCAGAGCTGATCACCAGGAGGCCTCAAAGGAGGCCAGGCTGCCCTTCTAGCCAGGGGGCCCCTCACTGCTCCATTGACGGGGCCCCCACTTAACCCCTGGTTCTTGTGTGTGGAAACACGGGCAGGACTCTGAAACTGAGATTCAAAGTTCAGAGTGATCGTTGTCAAGGGCAGCTCCAGTACCTGTGGGGAGGCAGGGAGAATTTATTGAGTACCTATTGGGTGCTAAAACCAGATAGACTGGGAACCTTGAAACCATGAGGGGAAGCCTACCCGCCCCCATGGCCTATTTCCTGGCATGGACTCTTCAAGCACCGGCTGATTGGCTCCCTTTCAAACTGGCCATGGTCTCCAGCCCCAGCTGTGACCTGGTCTTCAGCTTTGCTCAGCAGTTTCCCACTGGTCCTGTGTCAGCATCCTCCCCCAGTTCCCACCGTGGCCGTCCCAAGCCTCCACCACAGCCTCCTCATTCTGAGCGGATGGCCTCCCTCCATCCACTTCCCTCCAACACTCTGCAGAAGAGAGGCCACCGGCGGGAACTCCCCCTGCCAGTCCCTCTCCTTCCTCCTGCGCCCTCCTCTCTCCAAGTGCCCATTCCTCCCTCTCAGCCCGAAGTCAGAGGCAGAACTGGTCGCTTCCTCTCCAACCCTAGATGCTCTCAGTTTCCTTCTCGCCTTTTCCCCTGCCCTTGCCTCACTCAGCCCCTCCAGTCCTCTGATACAGCCCATTACTTTTCTTCACCTCAAAGTACTCATTCTAGAAAGAGGCGACTTAGACTTTGCCTCCACTTTCCACTCATGCCGGCTTCCACTGTGGTCTGATTTCTCCCCAGTACCGTGCTAAAGGGATTCTCTCCAGAAGCTCCCCTTCCTCCCGTGCCCTGGCCTCCTGCAGTCTTCATATTCTTAATCTCTCCATAGAACCTAGTATTCTTGGTCCCTCCTTCCTTAGCTTTCAGGACTGCAGCTCAGACCCTGTTCTGCCACCCCGCTGGCTCCAGCTACCAGGTCCTGCCCCATTCTGGTTACCCATGTTTCCTCCGTCAGATGGGGTTCCATATTTCCTGGGCCTGGTATGGCTCTGTGTGATGGTAGATGTTCAATAAATGCTCAAGGAGTGAAGCCCACAAAAGGCAGAAGGACCCACAGGTAATCTGAACCTTTGTGCTCTCAGAAATTTATTTGGAGGCATGCCCATTTGTGCTCAATGGCAGGGACAAAATAGAAAAACAAAGAGCCACTCATTGGGAGAGTTTGGGAGAGTGGGTAGGAGGTGGAAAACATGAGTCTAGCTTTGTGGGGAGGATTCCCCACTCCACCCATTACCAGGGATGGCTGAGAGCTCAGGCAGAGTAAGCCATTTACTCTCTGACTGTACATATTAACTCGTTATTCACTCTCTGTTTACTTCCCTTTCCATCTTTGTCTTGTCAAACCCACAGCTCAGCTCAGGAAGGAGGCAGAAAAGAGAGTCACCCTCATGATACCAGGTGTCACCTACCTGACAGCTAGAGCACAGTCTTGGAGTCAGACAGATCTGGATCCACATTCCAGTTTTGCTCCTGGGTGAACCTGAGCAAGTCACTTAGCCCTCAGTTCAGTTCAGTTCAGTCTCTCAGTCGTGTCCGACTCTTTGCGATCCCATGAATCGCAGCACGCCAGGCCTCCCTGTCCATCACCAACTCCTGGAGTTCACTCAGACTCAAGTCCATCGAGTCGGTGATGCCATCCAGCCATCTCATCCTCTGTCGTCCCCTTCTCCTCCTGCCCTCAATCCTTCCCAGCATCAGAGTCTTTTCCAGTGAGTCAACTCTTCGCATGAGGTGGCCAAAGTACTGGAGTTTCAGCTTTAGCATTATTCCTTCCAAAGGACACCCAGGACTGATCTCCTTTATAGTGGACAGGTTGGATCTCCTTGTAGTCCAAGGAACTCTCAAGAGTCTTCTCCAACACCACAGTTCAAAAGCATTAGTTTTCAGCTTTCTTCACAGTCCAACTCTCACATCCATACATGACCACTGGAAAAACCATAGCCTTGACTAGACAGACCTTTGTTGGCAAGGTAATGTCTCTGCTTTTTAATATGCTATCTAGGTTGGTCATAACTTTCCTTCCAAGGAGTAAACGTCTTTTAATTTCATGGCTGCAATCACCATCTGCAGTGATTTTGGAGGCCCCCAAAATAAAGTCTGACACTGTTTCCACTGTTTCCCCATCTATTTCCCATGAAGTGATGGGACCAGATGCCATGATCTTTGTTTTCTGAATGTTGAGCTTTAAGCCAACTTTTTCACTCTCCTCTTTCACTTTCATCAAGAGGCTTTTTATTGAGCCTCAATTTCTCATCTCTAAAACAGGAGTAATTATCCCAAAGGGCCACAGTAAGGGTTAAATGAGAAAGCAGTGGAAGGGTTAAATGAGAGAACACAGGGTGCTTGGCACATAATTAGTGCTCAGTAGTGTTCATTATTGGTACAGGCGTACCCTGGAGAAATTGCAGGTTTGGTTCTAGACCATCAAAACAAAGCAAATATTGAATAAAGCAAGTTACATGAATTACAGTGCATGTAAAAGTGATGTTTACACTACGCTGTAGTCTATCTAGTGTATATGCACATAGAATTAGGTGTAAAAAAGCAATGTAAATACCTTAATTTAAAAATACTTTATTGCTAAAAAAAAAATGCTAACCATGATCTGAGCCTTCAGTGAGTTTTGTAAGAGTAAGCATCAAAGGTCACTGATCACAGAACACCATAACAAATATAATAATAATGAAAAAGTTTGAAGCATTTCTAGAATTGCCAAAGTATGACACAGTCTCTGTGTCATAGACACAAAATGAGCAAATGCTGTTGGAAAAGTAACACAGGTAGACTTGCTTGATACAGGGTTGCCGCAAATCTTCAATTTGTAAAAAACATAATATCTAGAAAGCGCAATAAAGCAAAGTGCAATAAAATGAGATATGCCTCTATATTGTTATGCTCAGAAATCATATGGTAATTAGATAGTGTTCTGCATACAAGAGGCACTCAGACATTGTTAATGACAGTTCATCTCTTTCAACTTCCTTTCTAACAGGTATTCGTCAGTTGCAGCTCATCCTATTCAAGGTGGCCTTGATATTGGGGGTTGAAATCCACGTGAATGTGGAGTTTGTGAAGGTTCTAGAGCCTCCTGAAGATCAAGAAAATCAAAGTACAGTATAATTTTCCTTTTGGCCTAGAAATCAGATATTGTGAAATGGAAACAACATTTGCAACTCCCAGAGGATGATTCTGTAATAATTATTCTGGGGCTGTTTGACATAATTCCATCAAAGGATATTTTACTGTTTTGGATCATTGCTGTCACTTTAGGTTTGTTCTTCAGCTCCCAGGGGATTTATTAGAGACATGAGTTTGATCTCTGGGTAGGGGAGATCCCTTGGAGTAGGAAATGACAACCTACTCCAGTATTCTTGCCTGGAAAATTCCATGGGCAGAGGAGTTTGGTGGCCTACAGTCCATGGGGTTGCAGAATTAGACACAGCTAAACACACACACACATTAAACCTGTAATTTGGTTACCCTGTCACTAGGAGGCAGTATTTTGACAGATGAAGTCTAAGTAGTAAGTGGGAAAGAATTTGGTTATCTGATAAAATTCATTCACATGCTCTTCAAGCTGTGTATACACACACAGATATGTGGATATACTTACTGTACCTGTATGATGTTTTAAACTCTAGTAAATAAAAATGAAGTTTTGAGAGCAAATGTGAAATAAATGTTTGAAATATTATTTAGCCTATAATATTTTTTAAGCTTTATTGGAAAATAATTTATAAGCCATAAAATTCATCCACCTTAGGTATGTCATATTGAGTAATTTTTCTCTTGTTCCTTTTAGTATTTTATAAAAATTCTGATCTTTTATATTCACCATGGCCAGAGTTTGTTCATGATGCCTCTATATCTTAATATCAAACTCTTCTGCTGCTGGAAAGGGCTTTCAATTCTGGGTCCAGTTTTGTGTCAGAAACCTTGTAGTTTCACACATAGGTTACAATCCTGATTTCTCCTTCCTTTGCCCAGAATATTGACATTTTAGGGGAGACATTAGTTGGCTTTTGTGGCAGGACAATATGTGTGATTTGACTCATGTCAAATTATGTGCTCTTAACCTTTCCCAGATTCCTGTGTGCTGTGCTTAGTTACTCAGTTGTTTCTGACTCTTTGCAATACCATGGACTGTAGCCCACCAGGCTCCTCTGTCCATGGGGATTCTCCAGGCAAGAATACTGGAGTGGGTTGCCATACCCTCTCCAGGGTCTCAAACCAACCCAGGGATCAAACCCAGGTCTTCCGCATTGCAGGCAGATGCTTTTCCTTCTGAACCTCCAGGGAAGCTCAAGAATACTGGAGTGGGTAGCCTGTCCCTTCTCCAGGGGATCTTCCCAATCCAGGAGTCAAACCAGGGTATCCTGAACTGCAGGCAGATTCTTTACCAGCTAAGCTACCAGAGAAGCCCTCCCAGATCTGTAGTGGGTGTTAAATTCTAATTATGGGTAACCAGCAAGATTTCACCTGAGAATTGTTTCATAGACTCCCAGCCTTTATAGAAACCAGTAAAACTAGGCATGGAATTGGCACTGCTGATTTACCTTTTCCTGGACTGAACTGAAACTAAGCCAGAAGGACTCCAAATACACGTGGGAATCTGAACAGTCTGGGTCTTTCCTTTGGAGCCTCTATCTCGGGTGCCTGTACCTGGTGGCATTGTCCATTGCTCATGGCCAACACAGGGCGGGGCATGTAATCACTCTGTCCTCCCATCTCTCACTGCCAACTCATCTCATTTTTCTGTCCTGGCAGAAATTGGCTGGCGAGCAGAATTTCTCCCTGCAGATCACTCTCTGTCGGAATTTGAGTTTGATGTCATTATTGGCGCGGATGGCCGCAGGAACACACTGGAAGGTGATGACTCTTCTTAGGGCTGAGAATGGAGGGATGGGGGTGGGAAAGGGTGTATCAGGAAAGGCATGGAGAATGGGTGTAAGATGGTAGGTGCCAAAGCTGGATTGGGGGTCTTGATAGAAGGGCAAACTGCCCTGCTCTGCTTGAGGCTGAGCATTTAGAGAAAACCATTTAATTCTCTTTGAAGCTCTGTAATTTGTGAATAGTAGGACCTCTCAGAACATTGCTATAAGGACTGGCCTAAGACTCGTATGTAACCATTCTTTTTAAAGGTTAAACATCATGGAAATTAAAAGAAAAAATCAATATACATTTATTGAACACCTGCTAGTGTGCAAGCCACTTCTTCGGACTAAGAATCATTTTATACTGTTGATGGTATTGGTTTACTGTGAAGTATAATACGCTAGAAGGAGGACCTCATCTCTCATAACTTTACAGCATGCTCACTGCTGGTCAGTGAGATAAGTTTAGCCCAAACTGTCAAGGAATAAAACCACACCTCTCTGCTTCTAAGTTTGGAAGCATAACACGTTTTTTAGGGGAGAATCTAGAATCTATTAGGACCCTGGTTTGAAGACCAACTGGTCCCACATGGAATCTCTTGGGCTGAGGACAGGTCTGTTTTTCAAGCTTGCCTTGCTCAAAGGCTACAGCCTGCAGATGTCTGCCGGGGAGGGCACCTTCACTGAGGACAGAACACTCTCCCCGAACTAGGGTTGGTCTGCTAGACCTCAGGAAGTGTGGTCCTCCTAGCCAAGGCCCTTCCCACCTGCCGTACAGTGCTGCCCCTTTCCTCTCCCTTCACATCCACACCCACTCCCCCACCCCAAGCAGTCAGTATTGGATATCGATCAAGAAAATGTTTCAGCTGCCCACCTGAATGTTGTACTGTTAGTTTATGAGGCTGTTCTGATGGTTTGTAAGTCTGAATATAAAAATCCAGGATCCACGCCCACCTTGAGGATGGTTTGACATTTTGTTAACATAAGTAGGGCAGGAAGGGAGAGAACCATCTGAGCAACTTAAGACCAGGTAAGCAGATGAGAGCCGATTTCTCAAATGGCACTCTTGGCATCTGGGGCCAGGTAGTTTTTGTCATGGGGACTCTCGTGTGTGTTGTAGGATGCTTAGCGGCATCCCTGACCTCTACCCACTAGATACCAGCAGCGCCCTTAGTTGTAGCAACCAGAACCATCTTCACACTTGGCCAAATGCCCACTGGGGGGCAAAATCACCTCCAGTTAAAAAATACTAGAGACTACTGACCATCATTGACCACTTCCACAAAGGTCTAATGAAGAACCAAAATGAGAGAGTGTTGAACAGAAACAAGATTTTTAGCAAAGAGATTTCAGCAAAGAAGTTTGGAATCACCATGCTAGTGATAGAGAACCTGCCTGCCAATTCAGGAGACACAGGTTTGATCCCTGGCTCGGGAAGATCCCCTGGAGGGAAGGCATGGCAACTCCACTCCAGGATTCTGGCCTGGAGAATCTCCTGCAGGGAGGAGCCTGGAGGGCTACAGTCCATAAGGTCACAAAGAGTGGACTGGGTTTAGCATTAGCATGAGTCTTAGCATATGAAAAGGGGAGGGGAATCCCCTACTGGTGCTGAAGACAGAGGTTATGTCTGCTAGCAAGATAAATGCCTTGAGTTAAGCTAAGTAAAAAGCAGTCAAGGGGGGTTCATGTTTGGGAACGCATGTACACCCGTGGTGGATTCATGTCAATGTATGGCAAAACCAATACAGAATTGTAAAGTAAAATTTTAAAAAAATTAAAAAAAAAAAAAAAGCAGTCAGTACCTGGGGCTGGGGTGGAAAGGAAATTCTGGACTGAAGGAAAAGACAAATGCTAAAAAGTAAGGGGATTAAAAGGTGGTGGTCCATTGAAATGGGACCACCTGTTGGTGATCCTGTGTGTAATCGCCCGTGATATTGTGATTTATAATAAGGCAAATATATCTGGGTCTTTGTTCCCTTTCTGGCATAGCTCCCCAAACCCTTGGAATTTCCTGAGTGATAAGAACAAGAGGAGCATCTTTTGTTATGATATTTGTCTGTGGTTCCTGAAAACATTTCAGAACCATAAATGTGAAATGGCTGTGTTGTTATTCACAACGAGCTCCTTTCCACCACACCTGAGTGTATGTTAATGAAGTGAGTTTTGGAAAGCCCCTAAGAAAGGGAGGGGATTGGTTGCCTGGGGAGCCAAAAAAAAAAAAAATGATTAGAGGGTTGGAACTTTTAATCCTATCTCCTGACCTCATGGGAGGGGAGAGGGGCTAGAGATGGAGCTCACTGACCAGTGACTTAATCACTCATGAAAGTGAAAGTGAAGTCGCCCAGTCATGTCCGACTCTTTGTGACCTCATGGACTAGTAGCCTACCAGGCTCCTCCCTCCATGGGATTCTCCAGGCAAGAGTACTGGAGTGGGTTGCCATTTCCTTCTCCAGGGGATCTTCCCAACCCAGGGATCGAACCCGGGTCTCCCGCATTCCAGGCATGTGTCTGTAATAAAGCCTCAGGAAAAAAAAAAAAAAGGGTGTGGAGAGCTTCTGGGTTGGTGAACAAGTGGAGGTTTGCAGAGAGTAGAGTGTAGCATGCTTGGAGAGGGTGTGAAAGCTCTAGCTTTCCCTACACCTTGCCCTAAGCATCTCTTCTACTTGGCTGATCCTGAGTTATTTAGTAAGATATTCTCTGAGTTCTGAGAGCCACTCTAGAAAATTAATCAAACCCAGGAGGGAGTTCTTGAACCTACAATCTAGAGCTGGTTAGTCAGAAGCATTGGTGACGACAAGGGCTTATAACTGGCATCTGAAATAGACTGAGCTCTTAACCTGTGGGATCTGATCTTATCTCTGTGTAGGTAGTGTCAGAATTGAGTTGAAGTGTAGGACACACCACTGCTATCCTGAAATTGCTAGTTGGCATGTGAGGGAAAAGGGAAAAAAAGAAAAAAAACACATTGTAATTGGGTGCAGAATTCTTATGGCCATTAAAAAAGTGATTTCAATGTACACCATGGAAAACTGTGAGAACCTCAATTAGTCACTGAACTAAAACAATTGCAAGTTAGAATTGCATCTCTCCATTATACATATATGGAGTGAGTACTAAATGCCAGTCACTGTGGACTGGAGACTGAAAGAGAATTTGTTAAAAATCTCTGTCCCACAGGAATTCAATCTCATAATTCTACTTATCAAATGGGGAAAAACATGAAAAATGCTATCACAGTAGTTTTAATTGTGTAAGTTTAAATTGCATGTGGGTCTTTCATGAGACTACCTTGCAGCGATGTCTGTATCTGCTTCTTCTAAAGATAATCTTTCCATGGGTGGTGGGGGTGGGGGGGTGGTGTGGTGGTTTCAGGATGGTTCTAGGGCATTACATTTACTGTGCACTTTATTTCTATAATTATATCAACTCTACCTCAGATCATCAGGCATTAGATCCCAGAGGTTGGGGACCCCTGTTCTAAAGGATGAGCCCTGTGATTGCCCACTGGAGAAGCACACTGTTGTTTCGGAAGCCTAGCCAGGATAATTGGTCCTAGAGATTTGGGGCAAGAAACAAGTCCCACTGAGAAAGGCCTCCAATGGGTTTCTTCCTCAGGGACAAACCTTAGCATTTCTGTCTGCCTTTATACTCTAGATCCAAAAATCTGGTTTCACTGTCCCATGGGCCATCTGAGAGTAGCTTTCTCAGTAATCTTTTCCAGTTTTCACATCAAATCCAGAAGAAAGACTCACTTTTCCCCTTTACCTCACACAGGGTTCAGAAGAAAAGAATTCCGTGGGAAGCTGGCTATTGCAATCACCGCCAACTTCATCAACAGAAACAGCACAGCTGAGGCCAAGGTGGAAGAGATTAGCGGTGTGGCTTTCATCTTCAATCAGAAATTTTTTCAGGATCTTAAAGAAGAAACAGGTGGGACCTTTACCTTTGTCAAACCAGGCTATTGTTCATGCTTCTCTGTTCTGTACAGGGTTGGAGTGGGGTGGAATGGGGAGGGGCGGGGGTATTTGGCTTTCCTAGCTCTTGGCACCAAGAGACTCACTCTGGTAAAGTGGAAGCAGGAGTTTCTCTTTAGGATAATAATGGACAGAATTCCTTTAGGGACAGGAAGGATTCTTGAGGGAAATTTCTAGATGTTGTACATGAAAATAGATAACCATTTATATAATGGTTAATAGATAACCATTTATTTATTTAACCATCTATACTCAGGAGACATTTACTGATTGCCTGTCATATTTGCTGTTGTTCAGTCACCAAGTCGTGTCTGGCTCTTTGTGACCCCATGGACTGCACCACGCCAGCCCTCTCTGTCTGTTACCATCTCCTGGAGTTTGCACTCAATTTCATGGGATACACAGTTGAGGTTGACATGGTCTCTTCCCAGTAGTGGCTCCTGGTCTGGGGAGAGACAGCCACATAAACCATCCTAAAACAGGCTGGTGAATCTATGCCCTAAGTCAGTGTGGGGTTCCAGGAGCACTCTGATGGGGAACCAGCAACCTATGGGTGGTCCAAAAAGGGGCATAGGTGCTTTTATCAGTGTACCAGCTGCCCTTCCCTCCAGGGACGGTCAGGGATATGGAGGATGGGTCATAACACCCAAGGGCATCGGTTGTCTCTCAACCATGGGACTTGAAGAAAGGACTCATTCATTTCCTTAACAAATATCTATTGAACACCTACCATCCATTTTCCAAGGGCATGAGATTGACGGGTTGGCAAAACAAAAATCCCTCTTTCAGAGTTTATATTCTATAGGTGTTGTGGGGGTGTGGGGGGTGACCATCAATAGGCAAATCAATTACTAACCTGTCAGGTGGTCTGTAAGCATAGTGGAGAAAAAATCTTGCAGGGTGAGGGAGAAGAAGGGTGAAACTCCTGTTCCCAATTGAGTAAAATTCAGATTTTTTCCCCTTTCTTTTTAACCTGACTTTGAAATATATATATGTCTCCTTGAAAAGGCAGTGTAACAATGTTAAATAAAACGTTTATACTAAAAATAAATCATTAACACCCAGCACCACCTAGCAGAGGAACAATCATTTTCATGTAGTCCTTTTCGGTAATTCTCCACTGGCATCCTTACGTTCTACGTGGCCGGAGCTTTCACCGAAGTGTCAACACTGTTATTCTGCTTTTCTAATTCAGCATCGCATTTTAAATGTTGTCCATTGTGCCCAGTCCTCCTGACGGTCAGGTTTGTTTGGAATAGCTCATGCAGTGAACTGTCACTCACTGCTGAAGCATTTAAACCAGGGGTTGGCAAACCATGACTTGCCATGCATTTTTGTATTGCCTTCAACCTAAAAATGATTTTAATATTTTTAAATGGCTGCAGAAATATCAAAAGAGCAAATTTAAGGGATAAATAAAAAAGTTATGAATTCAAGTTTCATTGTCCATCAATAGAAGTTTATTAGAATGCACCCAGGCTGGTTTGTTTACCTTGGTGCCATGAGGGCTTGCAACACAGACCGGATAGCCCTCAAAGTCCAAAATATTTACTCTCTGGCCCTTTACGGTAAAAGTTTTCGGACTTTACTGTTACTGATAAAACTGCTGTTGAATTATTTCTGTAAGGTACTTTTCTAGGAATGGGATTAGTTACTGAGCCAGACTGCCTCTCACTAGCCACAGTGCTGTGTGTCCACTGCATGACCTTCTGAGTGTCACCACAGTGGCATTTTTTTTTTTAATATTTCCTCCCAGCATATTATGCCCTTTTGAATGATTTAAGAATTCTCCAGCCCTCCCTTCCCCTCAAAAACCAAGACAATAAACAAACCACCAAATATAAATTATGACAGGATGTTGAGTGTGTTTTTCCAAATATTTCAATGAGCTTCCTTCACACTTTGTTTCGGTCATCACCTTTGGCCATTTTTCGACAACAATGCCCTCGCAGAGAGACAGCAATGAATTTCCTGGATCCTCTGGGGGCCCCTAGGCATGGATGGCTGTTTCCTATTTAAGAGTAATAAAGGGGTTTCCATGGTTACCCAGCACGCTTCTGTGATAACTGCTAAGTTGCCTTAAACCTGTTCCTTTTTCTCCTAAGAAGCCACACCAGTGGTTCTCAAACTTGAGGGTGAATCAGAATCAACTGTAAGGCCTCTTCAAGCACAGATTGCTGGCCAGACTCCCCAGAGTTTCCCATTCGGTAGGCTGGGGTCAGGCCCCAGTTATTTGCATTAATAAGTCTTCAGGTGATGCTGCTGGCTAGAGATCCGCCTTTCAGAAACACTGAGCTAAGCTGTTATTTTATGGCATTGTTTTAAATGGAGAAACCGAGCCTAAAAAGTCTTTTGCAGGTGATGGAAAGTACAAAAAGATACAACCCAGTCCTCTGAATTGCTCTACCAGAGCCACCAGGATTTTCACATGTAATAGGAGGATGGTAGAAATGTCTCTTAGTCTTTGGAGAATTCACATAGCTCTTGCGTCTCTGTTCACATGGAGGAAACAGTGAATGGGACTTGGATTCAGACACACTGTGAAAAAAAAATTTAAAAAATAATAATTAAAAAAAGACACACTGTGGTTCAAATCCTGGTTCTGTTGCCACTTAACTGCCATGCCATGGACAGCACTGTGCCTTTCTGCAACATGTGCTCAGCTCTGACTTGGAAATACTGGTCCACAGCCCCGAAGAGCTTTGTGAGTTTTAAAAGAAATAGAGGCTTAATCGTATTGCATTATATATATCAAATCAGTATGCTGAACACCTTAAACCTGCACAAAGTTGTATCTCAATTTAAAAAGAAAATAGTATCTTTGTGGGACTACGAAGGCTGTGTTGACTTGGGTAAATTCCGGCACTCGACTTTATCTTTGCCAGCCTTCTGTATCTTCAAAACTTGTCTAACACAAATATTTTGCAGATAAATAATGAAACCTATAATGAGACCAGGCAGGATTCCTAACGCACAGTAGGCGCTGAAGAAGTAATACTGTGTCCATAACCTCCTCTTTTCAGGGATTGACCTTGAGAACATTGTCTACTACAAGGACTGCACCCACTATTTTGTCATGACCGCCAAGAAGCAGAGCTTGCTTGACAAAGGTGTCATCATTAATGTATGTATCTCTCATCTCTTGGCTGTGTATCGAGCCTGTCTTTCCCTTTGGGACCTGGGCTGGCAGCATCAGCGAGTGTGGGAGTAGATGTTGTTCTGCCAGAAACTGAGCTGGGGTTGGGGGAAGAGGGACTGTAGAGGAAGGCACCACCCCCCACCAAGTCCTCCTTGGTGGCGCATGAATGTTGGAAGGAGGAGCCCACACTAACAATAAGAGGCAGGGGTGTTTCTGCAGACAGCTGGTCTGGGGGGTTGCTAAGATTCTCACCCAAGTGTCAGTGAAGGTCTTTACCATGTGTTTCATTTACCACCTCCTCCTTTTCTGGGCTGTTACACGTAATTTGGAGGCAGGTGGTGGTTCGTTGTCCCAATGGGACATGGGCATATTTACTTGTAAATTTCATGCTGTGGCCACATTGTCATGGTTTGGGAGAAAGCATTATTGTAGTCAAGAAGATTCAAATTGAATCTTGGCTCTGCCATGTATTAACTCAGGACTGTGACTAAGCTGCTTGTCTTCTCTGAGCCTCAGTCTTCTCATCTGCAGAATAGGAATAATAGTTTCTGTCTCAAAGGATTGTTCAGAGGAATATATTTTTAAATGTATACAGAGCACTGACATGTTGCAGGCTTGTAGATTCCCTCCGCAGCGTCTCTGCCTGGTTTAGACACCTGCTTTTTTGTCCTGCTGTCCTTCCTGGCCTCTGCTTCCTGCTTTTGCACCTTCCTGCTTATAAAGAGAGCAGGGCTGCAAGGAAAGAGCACATGGAGTGACCGGCCCTGGGCTGACAGCTTCTTTGGTCAGGGTTCAACCCTTCCAGAGCCCTGGTTGCTGCTGCTGCTGCTGCTATGGCCTTAAGATAAGGATCATGCAATCCAAGGTCAGCCTGCTCTCAGGGGGTCGGCCTGTAGCCCAGGCAGCATGGTGACCATTCATTGACGCTTGTCAGAGAAGAATGCACCTATCCTCATGCCAGCTCGTGCTGGCAGCTGGCTGGGCAGCTTTAGTAACCCAGCCCTCCCCTGGGCCTCCTCTGCATCAGCTCAGAGCTTTGCTGAGAGCCTGAGTTGCTAGACAGGAGGCTGGGAATAGGAGGGGGGTTAGTGAACGAAGCCAACTTAGCCCAATCAGCGGATGTGGGTTTCAACATCTGGTGCCCCACTGCTGACCCGGTCTTGGGGAGGTAAGGCCATGCCCCCTTTTTCCCTCTGCTCCACAGATGTGCCTCTCAGAATTACTTCCTCCAATGGGATGCCTGTGTCACATAGTGAAGGACTATTTAGGGCCCAAGGTGCAGGTACGGTGGGTACCTTAGCTTGGAAGGAGCTACAGAAGTTCTTCTTAGCCCGTCTCTGGGGAGTCAAGCCAAGTTTCAATTAGGGTTCCAGTGTCACTGGCTGAGAACTCTGGCCTTCTGGGATGCTGAGGTTCC
Source organism: Oryx dammah (assembly GCF_014754425.2). Lineage (NCBI taxonomy): Eukaryota > Metazoa > Chordata > Mammalia > Artiodactyla > Bovidae > Oryx > Oryx dammah. The sequence continues at coordinate 39,780,129 of NW_024070201.1, read as the reverse complement.
TCCTGGTCATCCCAGGGTGTTTCTCCTGGCCACAACATGTTGCTCATGGTGACTTGATTTTTTGGCATTGCCAAAGCCCCTCCATGCTCCCCTCAGGCTCTGTGCCATGGCACCAGGTGGGTGGGAACTTTGAGCTTTGGTCCCATAATTATTGCAGGAGCTGGGGACCCATAGTTGTCCCCATCAAGGCCTTCCTTCTACCTCAGAGAATCTGGGAGCATCATCTGAGCTGGTGCAAAAGGTCCTTGAGATATAAGACATGAACTCTAGAAATTGGAGGCCAGACTGGACATGGGAGAACTAGACACCATTTGGTTCAGGGGTCCTGCATGGAGTCTCCAGGTGTCCAGCCAAGCTCTATAGTATTTGCACAAGCTGAGAGCTGACCTGTCTACCCCAATCTACTTAAATTGCCCTTCTTTACTTGCTCCCAGAGGAATGGCAAATCCTGTTTTCCTGTCTCTACATGGGCCAGCATCTTCCTTGAGATACATAATGTGTTGAGTGAATGTTTGCTGAATGACTAACTGACCTGCTTCCCCATCTATTCCTGCTGATCTCTGGGCCTTCTCCCGTGACTACCGAAGGGAGACTAAAGTTTCTCTTATAGGAGCCCTACCTCTGGGCTCTGAGCTGCGTCTGTCCCTCCAGGCCCCTGCCTCTGCTGACCTGTGAACATGCAGGCTTGGTCTTAACCCCAGCAGCAGGAGCTTGGTGGCCAGGAGTGTGAGGTGGACGGATGCCCATCACAGCTGGTCTCCCTGTGCTGAGTCCACCCTCATTTGCAGCAGTGAACAGGTGTTGCCTAACCTTTTCTGGTCTGCAGCCCCCTTCCACCTCCACACCTTGGGGAACTGTTCTTCCTGTTGGATTCCCCACTCTTCTCTCATGCTTCCTGCTTTCCTCTCTCCTTCCCCACCTCCGTCTAGGACCCAGCTTCTCTTCCCTAGGCCTGTGCAAAATGAGGCCCAAACTCACTTCCTGCCTGTATCTTCATTTAGCTCTCCTTCCTCGGCCCTACCCTCTTTCTTATAGCCCCATTCCCACTTTTTTTCTCTCATCCTTGTACTCGCCTGTTTCCTAAAAGTCTGTTCTACCATACACCCTCTCACCTGGACCTCCAGCCCAGCAAGACCCCTTGGCTCCTCCCGGCAGCCCTGGGGGAGGTGGCTGTCATCCCAGCACAGCGGGGGTCCGCCCCTTGGCCAGGTCCCTGCAGTCTTGCCTGTGGCATCAGCGCTGGTGCCACCTTCATCATTCAGTGTCCACATCCATCCATCACCCAGTCCTCCGTAACAGTGCTTGTGGCACGTTTTGAAGAGGGGGTAGCTTTGAGATTTCTCCATTCACTCTCCCATACCCTCAGGGAGGAGAGTGATCCTGTGATCTAAGAACAGGTATGAGAAAGGAAAGCGAGTAACAGGAGCTCCAGCTGTGACCCAACAAAAGGCTCTTGGGCCAACTCTGGGTTCAATTTAGTTGACGTGGTTTGGATGTGGAAATACTGGAATTTGGGGGAAATCATGGCTGTTGGGAAAATTACCACAGCAGGTCACTGTTTGTGGTTGAGGCTGTGCCATCTAAGACCTTTGTAAATGCTCATGCTGTTACTCTTGGGGTGTTGGGGATGCACTTCAGCACATACTGCGGCTTGGCTGTTGTTATTACAGACTGGAATCTCAGTCATTGTAAACTTCCCTATTCCTAGGCCTTGGGCTAGGGAGCCATGTACACAGTCTCATTTAGTTCTCACATGGTTCTATGGAGTAGATTTTGTTAATCTCATTTTGCAAACTCAAATTTTGCAAATAAGAATACGGAGACTCAGAAAAGTTCAATAACTTGCCCAAAGTTACAGTCAATGCAATCGATAAACAGAGATGGAATTTGACCTGCTGATCTCACTGACGCAAGGCCCATGTTAGTCTTACATGCTAGTCCTTGCCCCACGCCCCAGGGAGTTCGCATGTTCTGTGTCCTCTTTTGGGAAAGGTGGTCTTTTAGTTTCTATAGCCACACTATGAGCAGATTTGGCTCTGGGAGATGTCCTAGAGATCATTGCCAGTGTCCCTCCAGGGGGATAGCCTAGTCCTCTAAGCTCAGGGTTCTCTACCTCCCCGTGGGAAAGTGCAACATTAACACTGTAAGAGCAAAGCAGGGCCCTGAGGAGCCCTTAGCCTCTTGAGAAAAGGGGTAGCTGATCTTGGAGAGAAAGTTTGAGAGTTATGCCAATTACCCGTTTCTTTTTTGGACTTGTTTGACCACTAGCCACAGCATTTCTGGACCACATTAGCTTAGCTTAGTCCATTGTAAAATCACTCCTACTCACTTGCTTTTTTGTCTTTTAATTTTATTGAACGTTATCGTAAGAACCAGCCATATGACATATGCTTCTGTACTTCTGCAGGACAATTATTTACACTGTTCGTTACAACACACTGCTCTCTGTCAAAATTCCTATGTCAGACGGTTCTTTTAGAATTTAGTGCCAGGAATAAATTGCCTCCTCTAGGAATTTCTATTCTTCCTTCTTTCTGATAAGGAAAGCCCCGTAACATATCTCATTTCCCTTTTGCCTTGGATGCCAGGAAGCTCAAAGCCAAATGTGATGTTTAATCATAACTCTCAACATTCCAGATGACTGGTTTTGTTCCCTGGGCCCCAATTTTCTAGTTCTGTCTCAATTAGCCTTTCTGCAAATCCATTCCAAGTCCTTTTGCAAAGAAGTGGATATGACTCCTTGCCCTCTTGAGGGCAAGTTGCTACACTGTGCTCGCGTTCTTTCCCCCAGGACTATGTCGACACAGAGATGCTGCTGTGCGCGGAGAATGTGAACCAGGACAACCTGCTTTCCTACGCACGCGAGGCTGCAGACTTCGCCACCAATTACCAGCTGCCGTCTTTAGACTTTGCCATGAACCATTACGGGCAGCCCGATGTGGCCATGTTCGACTTCACCTCCATGTACGCCTCCGAGAATGCGGCCTTGGTACGCGAGCGGCAGTCACACCAGCTGCTCGTGGCCCTCGTGGGTGACAGCTTGCTTGAGGTACCTCCTACGTTTGGATTCCCCTGCTTCCTGCTGGAAGATAGACCCCCACATTGCTTTTTTAACTAGCAGCATCTGCTGTCCTGAAGCTCAGGGGAAGGACAGGCTCTCAGTCAATTGGCAGGACTCTGACAAACCCACCCTGGCCTTAGAGCCTGCCTTTTGACTAAATTCAGAGGAGTCAACTCTGCCTATATACAGGCAGGAACACTTTCCCTTGCTCCTCTGGTTTCTTTTGGGCTGGCTTCTCGGTTGGAGCACAAAATTAAGCGGCCCTGGTCTGGACTTCATGGGCCATCCTTCTTAGAGCTTGTAGATCCTGAGACTTCTTCCTCCAGTCTGTGGATCTCTGTGGACTTTCAGCATAGAGTTCATATAGGAGCAAGAAGGGAGTGTTGGCCCCAAAGTCCATGGCCTCCTTGCTCAAAATTCTTCCCAGAAAATATGCAGATGCTAGCATTCTTAGATTAGATGAGTGCTTTCAGGAGGGGGAAATTTTTATCTTAATGTAAGCACTGACCAAAAAATGATGATGCATGTATCCCACGTTAGCATCAAATTTCAAACCATGCTTTGGGTGCACATGGAACAGTTTAGTTAGAACTTAGCTTCGTGAATCCATGCTTGCTCATCCCGGTGTGCAGACTCTGACCTAAGCTCCTTGCATAAGCCCTCAGCACGCCTCTGCTGCTGTCCCAGTCCTCCTTCCTAGCTTTCTCTCTCAGCACTTTCCTCCCACACTCTCTGCTGCACCCAAACCAGACAGGCTGTTCTTCCATCGGGCTCTGTTATTTTCCTACCACCAAGACTTTGCTCCCTGTTCCGGAATGGATCAAGATCAGAATCCTATCCATTCTTTAAAATCGGCATGAACGTACCTCTTCTGTGAAGTATTCTTTGATTATTTCTGTCTCCCTCCCCCAGCATGGGAATCTGCCTCTGCCTTTTTGAGCCCCCAAAGCAGTTATGTGGTTCCATGTCATAGCACCCTTGCATAGACTTTATGCTACAGTTACTTGTGTTTGTGGTGAATCCAAGCGATGTGCCTGTCACCTCTCTGACCTCCCAGTGCCTCCCATGGGCCTGGCAAACACCAAGTGCTTTATAGAATGGGATGGCAGGCTGGGAATCGCTGGAATCAACTGGAACTTTGTATGTGTCCTTTGTAGCCATTCTGGCCCATGGGCACTGGCTGTGCCCGCGGCTTCCTGGCAGCCTTTGACACTGCATGGATGGTGAAAAGCTGGGACCAGGGCACTTCTCCCCTGGAGCTTCTGGCTGAAAGGTGAGTACTGACAGCAGAACCCTCAGCTGGAGGCAGGGCTGAGTCAAAATTCAGGCAGGGGCAGGAGTGAGGCTGGATGAAATCTGGAGCCCCTACCTTGCCCTTCCCACATGTGGCCGATTTAACCTTTGGTGTCCCCTAGGAGAAGTCCTCCATAATGACCTACCTCTGTCATGATCTACTTCCCTAGGGGCCAGGCTCTTAAGTCTTGGATGCCAAAGAGAAATCTTCATCTTTCAGGGCAGCCCTGAAGTTGGGGTTCTCAGCACTGCTGAGACACTGAGCAGCCAGAAGAGGTCTAGGGGAAGCTTCCATTGCAGCGCTGAGTCCCACTCTGTTGAGGGTTGGGTGCTCTGACCTCCTAGGCCTCTTCCACTGCTGAGATCCTGAGCTTCCTCTCAGACCCCTGCTGTGGGCCACATGGCTGTGACAGCTGGTGGACTAGGAAAAGTCAGGGCTGGCGGGTGGGGACAGGCCTCTGCTGGTCTTGGGTGTGGAGACCTGTGGTCACGAATAAGCAGCCACAGGAGGTTGAGTGGCAGTTATAGCAAAACCACAGGTTGCTGGGCTGCCAGCTGAGTCCCTGCCCTCTGCCCAGGGGAGGAGGCCAGCATCACCACCTCCCAGGCTCCCTCCTGCTTCCTTCCAACCCTGTTGACCCTCCCTTGCTTTGTAAATCTCAGGAACCAGGAGGGCCAGGCATTGCTGGGAAGGGTTATGCAAACACATCTAAGAAGTTCTTGAGAATATGGGAAGGGGGGCGAGGGGTGGGGAGAAGGGGTGGAACTGAAGGCCCGAGGTTGCAAGAGCAATCTTTGACCCCAGCTCTGCCTCCCTCCAGAGAAAGTCTTTACCGACTGTTACCTCAAACGACCCCAGAGAACATCAACAAGAACTTTGAGCAGTATACATTAGACCCGGGGACGCGGTACCCAAACCTCAACTCAAACTGCGTCAGGCCGCATCAGGTAAGGCCTTGCCTGGAGTCCTGTCTGGGTCACTGTGCTCTGAGTGGTAGGAAGGGGTGGTCACCTAAAATCTTGGCACAGTCCTGGGACTGAGGTCACCAATGCCTCTTGGCCTAAAGGTGGGACAATTCCTCTCTCTAGGAAAGCCACAGGGTAGAGTCAGCATCTCTAGCCCACAGAAAGAACTGGAACATGTAGGTGTGTGTTCACATATGTACATGGATTTACATGTTTGCTAGTCACTGAGCACACGCACTGCTGAGCATGAAGAGTGAAAAGTGTTAGTCACTCACTCATGTCCAGCGACCATGCCATGGACTGTAGCCTGCCAGGCTCCTTTGTCCATGGAATTATCCAGGCAAGAATTCTGCATTGGGCCATTGTAGCCATTTCTGGATTGGGCAGCCCTTTCCTTCTCCAGAGAATCTTTCTGACCCAAGGACTGAACCCCAGTCTCCTGCATTTGGATTTCCTAAGTGGCACTAGTGGTAACGATCCCTCCTGCTGATCCAGGAGATATGAATGAGAGACGCGTGTTTGATCCCTGGGTCGGGAAGATCCCCTGGAGGAGGGCATGGCAACCCACTCCAGTATTCTTGTCTGGAGAATCCCATGGACAGAGGAGCCTGGTGGGCTATAGTCCTTGGGGTCACAAAGAGGCTGACATGACTGAGGTGACTTAGCACACTCACTCCTGAACTGTGGGCAGATTCTTTATTGTCTGAGCCACCAGGGAAGCCCATTGCTGAGCATAGCTCTCTTGAATAATCTACTTGATCAAATATCAAGTCCTTTGATCCGAGGTTCTAGAGTCTATTTTTTCTCTCGCTGACTTAGAGCCACACAAGCTCTGACCTCTTCAGTTAATAGGGTAAAAATGGTGTGAATTTTAAAAAGCCAGTTATCTATATTCACTCTTGACTTCCCCCACGTTTGGATGGATAACAGGTCCATAGCTCTGTATCAGATTGCTGGTTCCCTTGCCGAAGGTCGGGCCCTTCAGTGAGAGAGGAAAAGGGTTCAGAGGCCCTGCAACTGGGATTTGGGGAAGAACTGGCAGACAGTTGGGTTCCCTCTCCCCTAGGTGAAGCATTTGTACATTACTAAGGAGCTGCACCAGTATCCTCTTGAGAGGCTGGGTTCAGTGAGGAGATCCGTCGGCCTCTCCAGGCGAGGTAAGAGGCCTTCCTGGGACCCCAACTCTGCAGGGAGCAGGCCGGCTGGGTGGCAGGCGGGGGCCCAGGCCCTGCAGGCAGCCTGGTTCTGATCCAGTGACCTTGGCCAGGTGCCTCTCATCTCTGCCCTTCAGTTTCTTCACCTGTAAACCTGGGACAGGACAATACCAACCATAGCATCACTGTGTGGGGTAGAGGCGAGTGCTTGGTACATTACAGTGAACTGGAATGACTTCCCTGGGACTTGCTTTTCTTCTCCTGTTGTTTTCCAGTCTGAGGAATCTTGACTCCTCAGTTAGATAACCAGCTCCACATGCTTCGCTCTTTTACTGGTTCCGGGGCCTGGCACAGCCCGGCACTCGTGCAAAAGGAAAGGAGGGCTAAATGGCTAACTTCTCAGTGTCCATCCACCTGTGCTCAGGTCATCATCCTGCTTAAAGAGGCACCAGCTTCCCAGACCTGTGTCCTGCCTGCCACTTCTCTCTGCCCTCCACATTCACACGCCCCACTGCTGCTGGCCCTTTGATAAACCACTTCACATAACATGGCCCCTTTTTCTAGATTCTTTGCCATGCCACAGTCCTTGTCTCTTCCCTGGAAACCTCCTTCTGTCTTAGACACTCTCCTAGAAGCAGCTCATATGTACTTCCTCCATGACTCTTTCTTTGGTGAATTCCCTGGCACTGCCAGACTCTAGCAAACCTGCTCCCCTGGCATTGGTTTCTCCATCATTGTCACCCACTAATGCATCTGTCTTCCCCACAGGATAAGCGTGCTATAGACAGGGGCCATGTCTTCCTTACCCCTATGTTCCTGACCTCTAACCAGGACCTGGACAGAGTCGGGGTCTTAGGGACTCTTTACTGCAAGAGACCATGCTTCCTGTCCCAGCATCCTGCATACTCTCAATAGGACCCCCTCAGGGCTGCACCCGTGCCCACAGCCCCTTACTTCCATACTTTTCCTCCTGGTCCCCACCCATGGTGGCAGATGGAGGGGGTCCCCAGGGTAGCTGCTGAGATTTCTGCAAAGCGCTTCACCACTGTCCGTCTCCTCCTGCTGCAGAGTCAGACATCCGGCCCAGCAAGCTCTTAACCTGGTGCCAGCAGCAGACCGAGGGCTACCAGCATGTCAGCGTCACCGACCTGACCACGTCCTGGCGCAGTGGCCTGGCCCTGTGTGCCATCATCCACCGCTTCCGGCCTGACCTGATGTGAGTCTGGGGCCCTGTTGGACCTGGCAAGCTCCTCACTTCTCAAGGGGACCCTGGAGACAAGGGAGACCAGGGCTGTTCTACATGCAGAATCCTTGGTTCAGTATTCTCTTCACATACTTTGGATTTGAGTTTTTTCTTCAGTTTGTTCTCTTCCCTTTACACTGGTTACTCTGCCTGCAGCTTGTCTGATCTGTGAGGAGCTAAAGTGGCTCAGATTCACGAATTGATTGCACTTATATTCCAAACTCTCTTCTTTTGGGAAATTTGAGCATTTGCATCTTCAAGTTTTATCCTCAAGAGAAGACTTAGAGGCAAGACTTAATTCTGGGGACCGGTTTGAGGTTTTACAGCCAAAAGAATTAGATTTGAGACCCAGATCTGTTAGCTGTATACTGTTGGGCAGGCCCCTCATCTTCTCTGAGTTTGCTTCTTCATCTATAAATTGGGAATAATAGCAAGGTCATTAGGAAGTTTGGATTATGTTTGTGGAAATGCTTTATGATGTCAAAAGCACTATATATCTATTCTATTGTTTTAAAATCAACTGCAGTATAACCTCACACCCATGAGCAAATTTGTCCAGAAGGCTGGACGGCAACCTAGTAAAGGTTCCCAACTGATACCTTTAAGAAGTGAAGTTGCCTCGAGAAGGGGACAGGGCTCTCGCTTGTTACTTTATATAACTTGATTCTTTTATTTACAAGAAGCTCATATTGGTTTTGTAATTAAAAGGAAAAGAATATAAGGGAACTACTTAAAAATAAAATAGCTCATAGATTTTCCAATCATTTTCTTATGTTTTCAGCCCAGTGACATTCTCATGGCCCAGATCTGATTTGGTCCCTCCCTGAGTGAGAAGGGGGTTTACTTCTTCTGGCTGAGCCCTGCTAAGGGGTCAGGGGTGGTGGTGGAGGGATCCGAGCAGGAACAGGGTCCCCTGCAGTGCTCCTTACGGCTGAGGTTGTTCAGCTCTTCACCCCTCTCCATCCTCTCCCTGAACTTCACTTCATTCTGATTCTCCAGCAACTTTGACTCTTTGAACGAAGACGACGCTGTGGAGAACAACCAGCTGGCATTTGACGTGGCGGAGCGTGAGTTTGGCATCCCCCCAGTGACCACAGGCAAAGAGATGGCATCAGCCCAGGAGCCCGACAAGCTCAGTATGGTCATGTACCTCTCCAAGTTCTACGAGCTTTTCCGGGGCACCCCTCTGAGGCCTGTGGGTAAGGACCTGCTTTTGGACGAGGCTTTCCCTGCCCCTGAGCCATCTCTGCTCTGCACCTACATCTTGCTGCTCTTCACACTGGTGGCCTCTGTTCTGGGGCTGACCCCTCCCCTCCCTTTGCCTTTGAGCCTAAATAGGGATGGACCCTGTGCCCGGGTTCTATTCCCCAGGAGAAGGGAATGGCAACCCACTCCAGTATTCTCGCCTGGGAAATACAATGAATGGGAGGAGCCTGGCAGGCTACAGTCCATGGGGTCACAAAGAGTCAGACACAATTGAGCGACTAACACTTTCTGTGTATATAAGTGGGTCCTGTGTGGCAGGTGTCACATAGGGCTGGTCTGCACCTGCCCTCGTCACTGGGAGGTCACTGACAGAGTGGCACAAGCTCCCTACACAGGCCACTGGCAGCTTCAGTTGGGGATGAGGGAGTTACTTTGGAGGGACTTTGTCTCAGTGACACCCCCTGAACACCGGGGGAGCAGTGGCAGGATCCGAATCTCAGTCTTACTTTTACTTCCTAACAGATTATTGGCATAAAAACTATGAAGAGAATGCCGACCTCAGCTTGGCCAAGTCATCCATTCCTCATCACTATCTCAACCTCACGTTTCCGAGGAAGAGGACTCCGCGAGTAAGTTTGAGTCTGGGGTTGTTTAATCTCTCTTTGCACGTGGATGGGGTGAGGGGAAGGGAAATGCCACAGGCTGGGTCTGTGCTGATAAATTACACAGATTACGCACTCATGGAAGACATGAGTAGGACTCAGTCAACTTCCCTTGCGCCATGCAGCCAGCTTCAAAGCTTTCAGTGTGCTCATAGGAAGGGCAGGGTAGAGAGTGAAGAGGACATGCCAGTGAGGATTTTTTAAAGTAGAGCAGATTAGCTCTGCCTCCTAAGCAGGGAGGAGGAGATGATATCTCACTTTGCTAAGCAGTTTGGATCAGGAACATGATGGCCCTTTAGTAGCAGAGGTTGATGAAGAGGCTGCATTTACACATTCTGTTCTATTCTTTTTGTTTTTTAATTCATTCATTCAACAAATGTCTATTGGGCCCTACTTCATGCCAACTTTAAAGCTGAAAGTTTTGTTAGTTTTTGAGGGGAACAGATATATAGAGATGATTAATAAGTGGGCCGTTGCCTTTGAGGAGTTCAGAGCTTCATAAAGAGGTTCCCAAACTTTCCTGACTCAGTGGCACCTTTCACGTCTTAGTCACTTTTTTCAAACTGCTCCCAGATCAAAAGAAATACCTAAAAGTTTCATTTGTTAAGTATTTACGTCCAAATATAATAACTTGGTAGGCGTGTTTTGCAAGGTATGTGACAAGCATCACCATGCTTCCCTAGAAAATTTAAAATATCCTGCAGCTCCTCTGAATTCACTATGGTCCCTTGGGGGTGCCTTGGCACATAGTTTGGCAACCTGCAGGCCTAGTGAGAAATTACAATTTTTAAAAAGTTATTTATCTTAATTGTTGTGCTGTGTCATCATCACTACCTGTGGACTTTCTCCAGTTGTGGAGAGCAGGGCTGTGGCGCTCTTTGTCGTGGCACTCGGGCTCTTCTTGTTGCGGAGCATGGGCTCTAGACCATGAGGACTCAGTAGCTGTGGGGCACAGGCTTAGTTGCTCTGCAGCACGTGGAATCTTCCCAGACCAGGGGTCGAACCTGTGTCTCCTACACTGGTAGGCAGACTTTTCTCCACTGTACCACCAGGGAGTCCAAGAAATTATAATTTTACATGAATGGCTACATATCCATGGAAGGTATAATACAAGTTGCTTTGATTGATGTGACCATTTTATAGATAAAACATGGAGAGTCAGAGACATTAGGCTGCAGGGGTGTGCGCTGAGCTTACCTTCCCCCACCCTTACTCAGCAGAGGACTGCAGGCCTCTGCGCATGTCTCCGTGTCTCTGGATCGCCGACAGGCTCTTAACTGCTGGCCAGTCATGCCTTGTCCTGCCGGCCCCTCTGCCCAGGGTGGAGCTTGGGCCATGTAGCCTCCTCTCTTTCCCTGGGCTGTCTGACCAGTGGTCACTTTTTCCACTGCGGGCTGTGCTCCCTGGAATGTAGCAATGGTTGTGCTGATTTCAGGAGCCTGGTACTTAGTCCTCTGCAGGCCCTGTTTGTAGGAGGGGACAAGTTGGGGGTCTGGGGAAGCAGGGTGAGTGGGTCAGCTCAGGTGTAAGCAGAGCAGCTGTACCCCACTGCTCTGTCCCCCTCTGCTCCCTGAGCCGCCCCACTCAGAGGCTCTGTGGGAGGCACTGTAACCCACCATACGTCTCACTGAGTGAAAGATGTTTTCTGGAGCCCAGTCATCGGCTTGCCCAAGCCCAGCCCAGCCACTTTTCCTCTGATGACCCAGGACCCCCACTTTGGGCTACTCCATCCCAGACCAGCCAGTGCAGTCTCTCTGGAAGCTCTCTGAGCCAGACACTTATCACTCTTCTCTGTTCACCCGATTTCTCCCACCACTTAGCCCACAACTGGGAACTGGAGAGGAATGTTTAAACCTTTCACTCACCACACCTCTGTTTACAGAGTGACCGAATTGAAACAGCCTGGCCAACTCCGGCTCAGGAGGTGGGAATGGTCAAAAGTTGGCCGTCAGCCAGGCTCTCCGAGGGCTTTGTGGAGCCTTGCTCCACTTTGCCCTGGCTCTGGAAGCAAATGCAGTGGGGATGTGTGGGCTCCGCCTGGCCCAGCCCTGGCTGGTTTTGGCCCATGTCAGGATGTGCTCCTTGGCTGTGCACGCATCTTGAGAGCAGTTGAAATCCACACAGCTGACTCCCTCCCACGGCCCCATTTAACATCTGAAGTTTGTGCTGCTCCTCAGATAGGTAGGGAGGTCAGGTCATTGAAGTAAGTGCCTGCTGTGGGTATTTGTTGTCCCGCCCTTTCTCCTCAAACTGATTGAATGCTTCCTCTAGGGGGGTTGGTGGGTTTATAAGGCCACTGAGTCACATTCTGCCCTGGTACTGAAACACCCCAGCATATACTGTCTGCCATTCAACTCCAGTGCAATGGTCAGGCCACGTGCAAAGTACCTTCTCCCCTTTTTATCTTGTGTCATAGGTCTGGATCCTCTTTTGGCTTAGAGATATCTGTTTGCAATGCTCTTTGGTCTTATGTCTCACAAGCGAGGGGTACTGAGTCCATTCCAGGTTGCCGCTGAACACACAGCGAAGGTCTACACAGATGTCTGAATACTGTACCTACACATGGGGCTCCCCCACAGTTACACCCAGAAGGTGTCGGTGCAATTAAACACGCCGTCTTCACCGCCCTGGTACGTGTGCCCTTACAGACTGGAGATGCAGGCTAGGCTGTTCTTGCATGATTTTCTACACCAGGGCTCAAACACACAATCTGTTGTATAGGTGCAGCTGTATTCCCCTCCCCCACCCCTCCCTGCCTGTCCTCGCTCCTTACTAACTTCAGAGGAGCATCTTGAGACGGGGATTGAGCAGCCCACGTTTGTTCACATGTGGTGTCTTAATCTGAAGTGGGCTCTTTGTTTCTCTCCTGAGCCAGGCTAACACTCTCTCTCCCTCCTGGTTTTTGATGTTGGTGTTAAATTCTTCTTTCCTCCCTAATCTTGTTTTCCTGATAATATCCAAATTCCAGCAAAAGACAACAACTTTGGGCAAAACCAAAGGCTTTTGCTCCATCCAGGAACTTATTTTAGAGAGAATGACTTCCCCATCCAGTGCGAAGAGGTCTGTACCTCTGGTGAGTGGTAACCACCCGGGGCTGGTTGTCTCTGAAGACTGGATGGCCCACACCTGGGGAGAAGGAGAAGAGTAGAGAAGAGTAGGGGATTCTGCTTTCTCTTAAAAGGCCCTTGGTCCACTTCTGCAGATCTGCCTCTGTCCCGATCAGCATCTAGCAGCCCAGTGGTGTGGGGCAGCTCCTGGAGACCCAGAGCTCTTGTCTCCGTGCTCACACATATGTGGTCTCTGTCCTTCTGTGTGTGCATGTGGGTGTGTACACATACTTGTCACCATACTCACAGGTGAAATCTGAACACACATATGTGATCTCTATCCTGTGTGTGCACATGGGTGTGTATATATACATGCACACACTACCTGTCCATGCTTTTCTCATCTGACCGCACATAGGTAATGCCTGGATTTACGGCCTCTTCAATCACAATACATACGACAGACATAGTCAAAGTGTTTGGTCTTTGTTTTTCCCATTCTGAGCCCAGTCCTTGAGGGACAAAGCAACACAGAACTTGTCATTTGTCGCTGGAAATCCCATCCTAGAAGCCAGGTCAGTGGCTCCAGGATTTATCCTAGTCTGCTGGCTGATTCTAACCCAGGTCCTCCTCTACCGCTGGTCCCTGGTAGAGTGGGGTTCACGAAGCATGACTCAGATCAGGGTCTGGTCTGAGCTGGGGGTGGGAGGGGCCCTTCTCACCCTTCTCCTTGACTCTCCTCCACAGACACTTTCCAAAGACTCAGGGGCCATTATGTAAGAAAGTCCCTCCTCCATCCACCCATTCATTCAACCAAGATTTACTAAGTCCCCATTTTATGCCAAGTTCTCATTGCTGGGGCACAGCAATGAACAAGAGGGCCAAGGTCCTCTTGAAGGTCAGAAGGAGCTGACCTTCCAGTGCAACTTCCTAAGTTCCTTTCACTCCCCTTCTCCAGCTGTGCTCACAGAACCACCCACCCAGCAGCCAAAACTCCCACTAGGTTTTTCATACTTCTCAGTTCAGACTTGAAGACGGCTTAGGGAGTCAAGAGCCCTGAGTCCTGACGCTGCCCTGCATGGCCAGCATAGGCCTTGAGCAGCGTGCACACCCCCACACCACCCTGGGCACCCGTGGTCTGCAGCTCTCTGTGGACAGTGACCACTCCTGTCCTCTGTGTTACCTTAGCCTGGCATTCTGCACTGACTTACAGAATGAGGACGCACTTTAAAGCCAGGCCGACAACTACATATTTTGGTCTGCTGGTGATTCAGCACATGTTTGAACCTCTCTAAGTTTCTTTGCTTGGGTGGAAAATGTGACATAATAACAAATATTGCATTGCTGTCAAGACAGTGTTGAACCAATGTGAACTGCAGATCTGATCTCCTTCTCTGGCACATAGAAAGGGTTCTGTACATGATGGTCCCCAACCTGTCCTTTAGGAGTATTGACTAAACAAAGTGCTCATTTTGTGAAAAAGGTAGAACTGGCTGGGTGGACCACTGGCTTGAGTACTGCAGCTGTGACGGATCCAGCGTTGTGCGTGCGCACAGCAGAGCTGTAGATAGCTTGCTTGCTCTTGTTAGCTTTGAGGAAGTCAAGGGACATATTCTTATCCCAATTTTAGAGCTGGGAAAACTTGGTCTTAGGGCGATTATATTGTGATGCCATATAGGTGGGTAAATGTCAAAGCCAGACTAGAATTCAGATTTTCTAATTCCATGAGTAACACTGACCTAACTTCAAACATCTAACACTTATCCAGTGCTACATAGAAGAATTGTCTTATACACATGATTGTATTCATCCTTACAACAGCTTATTTATGACAGAGACAGTACAGAATCATAGAGGTGAGGAAACTAAAGTCAGAAAAGTTGGGTGATTTTCCTAAGCTCACTTAGCTGGAAAGGAATTCAGGTCAGAACTTGAACCCATGGCTCCTTGCTGCTCTGCCACAGAGGGAGGAGCTCTCTTGCCAGTATCACTGGCCATCTTTCTAAATATCATGGTGGCCACTGTGCTCTCAGTCAGGCCACTGCCTACAAAGGCCAGTCTCTCTTCCTATGACCTTGGTCTGAATTTCTCCAGGGTTAGGGCTCATCGGCTAACTAAATATAAAGTTGGTTTGTTTGGGGCTAAAATCAACTTAAGTCAGGTAGTATGGGATCAAAAATATTTATGCTGATCAAATAAATGATGAGCTTGGTAGATATATGTCTGTTTTTTTAAATGGAGATCACCAAGTAGTTTAATAAATGTCTTTTGATATATAGACTCTTTCAAATCATTGGGAAATCATGATAAGAAAGTGTCTTAGGGTGAAAGGGCAGAAGAAATTTATGGGAAAAGGAAGCGAATTATTTGTTTAATCTCATGCTGCCTCTGGACACAATAACCACCTTCTTCCTCCTTGTACCCCAGTTCTCTATGGTGCAAAATAGAGTTCAAGGAGGGGGATATGGAGGCATTCTTTTGGCTCCCAGATGGAGATGTACAGATAAGAAAAATTAGATAAAACTCCAGGTTGGTGTTTTCTCAAGCTTTGTGTTTTAACTTGGCTCTTGGTTGAGCATAAGTGCTTTCATGATGAATCCATATGGAAGAGCAGAGACCCTTTGGGTCTGTGTGTGGCTAACCTTTCCACATAGACTGCATTTTATTGTCCTGTGGGTCAGGCTGAATCAGAGGGACTGAGGTTGCCCCCACCCGCTTCCTCTCTCCCCCCGAAAGATTCGGGGGTCTTCTTAGGTCCTGCTGCTGGGTACACTCCCCCCAGGAATGTTTTTTGTGCATTTGCCACTAATGTACTGAGTATGGATCCATGCAGCAGGCTCTAATTGTTGGACCAATCACACCCAGAGAGTAAGATATGTTGCTCTTTGAAGGAAAAACCAAGTCCTCATTAAAGGTGGAAACAAGAAGAACAGCAGAAAACTCTATGATGCCTGAAGGGTTCTTGTGGGAGGACACCCTGTACTTTCACAGGCTTGTCTCGGGGCCAGTGCAGCACTCACAGGCTGTGGAGCCGGGCGCCTAAACAGCCTAGGCCTCTAGAACCCGACGCTGTAAATAAGATCATCTGTTTCTCTTGGTGTTTGCCCAAACATTTGGGTTGAAATTGTTTCCATTCACAGAAAAATGATTTGTTAGAAGTTGAGGGAAATGTTGAAGGGAAGGTGAGGCCCTTTGATCTGTTGTTTTGTGCTGCCTGAGCAAGGGAAGGGTCACATTCTTGAACAAATATCAATGACTAAACTGCGGTTGATCTTGTTTTAAAATTTTTTTAAGTTGCTGGTAAATAGGAGGAGGGGCAGAGGTGGTGGGGAGTGTATGAGCAGGGGGAGCAGATGCTTGCCTGTGAGAGCAAGTGGGTACAGACTAGACTGTGTGCTGAGGGCTCTGATCATTCCTGTTGATTTATAACATCCGGGAGATAAAGGGTCCTCTGGGATGTGGCAAGGTGAGGATGTGTGATGGGGATGGGGCTGCAGCCTGGGTTTGAGGGAGAGCGAGGCCAGCCGTTTCAGCTGCATCCAGTGTGAACAGAGGCTGGGATTTAATATGGCCTTCTCTGATGGCTCAGACGATAAAGAATCCACCTGCCAAGCAGGAGACACAGGAGACCTGTGTTCAATCCCTGGGTCAGGAAGATCCCCTGGAGAAGGAAATGGCAACCCATTCCAGTATTCTTGCCTGGGAAATCCCATGGACAGAGAAGCCTGGCGGGCTACAGTCCTTGGGTAACACACTTTTCGCACTTTGTTATGCGAGGGACCCGCTGAGGGGGTCGGAGTCTCCCATGGGGAGGGAGGCCTCATCAGTGGGGATGGCTCCATGGTTCCTCAGTGGGCTGGCCATATGGGGAAGGTCCCAGCTGGAGGTCTAACCGCAGTGTCAAGGAGAGGGTTGGGGGTAGGGGGGAGGCACTAAATCCAGCCTGCAGCCCCATCCCAGCTTGTAGCATCAGCTTAACTTGTGCAGTCCCACTACTTCCCTTAAGTAGAAAAGCCAGACCACAGGTGTGCCCCTGGGTGGCCCTTGCAGGCATCATGCAATGGGCTGAGGTAGAAGGGGGTCTCTGGATTTAAATGTCCAGATCTGGGAAGCAGAGAGTCGACTGTAAGGGGTTATCAGTAGGACAGCCATGCAATTTGTTGTCTAAACCAGGGTACTTTTGAGAATGAGGGACTTCCCTGGTGGTCAGTGGTTAAGACTTTGACTTCTAGTGCAAGGGGCCAGGTTTGATCCCTGCTTGGGGAGCCAAGATCCCATATGCCTCGCCAAACATCAAAACATAGAACAGAAGCAATATTGTAGCGAATTCAATAAAGACTTTTCAAATGGTCCATAACCAAAAAAAAAAAAAAATCTTAAAAAAAAAGTGGGCATTATTCCTGATTATGCCTCGGGGGGAAAAGCAGTACATCAAAATGTCCTGGGAAAACTGAGCTATACGGTCACCATAGTTTTCATGCCATATCTGATGCTGCTTTGAAGTTAACACAGTATCATTTACCAGTAGCTGCAGTGGGACTGAATGGCAGAAGTAATTTGCCATCAAATTCCTGGACAGCTGATCTGAGTCCTGAGAATCCGTGCCTGTGAGGGGAGCCAGTGGTACCTCTTCATAGAAGGTGATATCCTCAGGGCAGCATCAGCAGGCCTGGTTGTGATGGCTCTGAGTCCAAGGTCACTGACAAGGAGACAATCCCTGCCCAAGTGTCACAGGGATTCTTTGTGCTTTGGGATGTTTCGGCATGATTTGGGGATCTGTATTCCCACTCTCTTCTGACAGAACCTCTGGCTCCTGAGACGGAGGGAGGCTCCCTCCGCTGTGCCTGAACAGAACTGAGAGCATTTGTCACGGTGCAGGGTAATGTCAACCCCTCTGTTCCTGGGCTGGCAGCTGTTGTGGGCAAAGTTGCATCCCCAGTGCTGGCACCGCAGCCCTTGACCAGCCCTGAGCTCACCATGCTTTCTTGGCCATCACAGGTGGACAGTCGAACCGAAGAGAATGACATGAACAAGCGGAGGCGGAAGGGCTTCAACAACCTGGACGAGGTTCGTGTGCTCACTGTCGGTTTACACAGAGGCCTGTTTCCTGACAGCCAGTGGCCACAGCCCAGCGCCTGACCGAGGCAGTCACCCTGCCCTTCTTTCTTTCCTCTCATGAACTGCTGGGTTCCAAGCTTAGCTCGATGGGCAAACAGTCTGGTCTGGTCACTAGCTATGTCACTCTCCCAGGGTGTGGCTCACGTCTGTAAAACACAGATGATGCATTTGAAATGTAGGATATTTTTCAGAATTTTCCAAGATTAAATAGTAGGCATAGGAAGAACATACCTAACACAATAAAGGCCATATGCAACAAACCCAGAGCAAACGTTATTCTCAGTGGTGGAAAACTGAAAGCGTTTCCTCTAAAACCAGGAGACAAGGCAAAGGTGCCCACTCTCCCCATGACCATTCAGCATAGTTTTAGAAGTCCTAGCCATGGCTATCAGAGAAGAAAAAGAAATAAAAGGAGTCCAGGTTGGAAAAGAAGTAAGATTCTCAGTCTGCAGACGACGAGATTCTCTCCATGCCAGAGTCAAGATTGCATGCATGCATGCGAAGTCACTTCAGTCGTGTCCGACTCTGTGCGACCCCATAGATGGCAGCCCACCAGGCCCTTCTGTCCACAGGATCCTCCAGGCAAGAACACTGGAGTGGGTTGCCATTTCCTTGGTTTAATTTAATCTTAAAGATTAAATAAGAGGATGTGTAAGCATGTATGAATGCACACACCATGCCAATCATGGTCTCTGGCACCTAGGTTAATCAAGATATAATCACTTTTAATAGTAAGTAGGAAAGAGGGACCAGCAGTCCCACTCTTCTCCCAGTCCTCATTTCTAGTTTTTGTGTTTTCTGTACCGTTAGTCTTTAAGGCGAATGTCCCAGCACCCACAAGTGCCACCTTCTGGTCAAAGAAGAAAGTTACAGGCTGCTTTGTCAAAGCCAAGGTAGTCTTTACTTTGTCAGACGGTAAAGCATCTGCCTGTAGTGCAGAAGACCCGGGTTTGATCTCTGGGTTGGGAAGATCCCCTGGAGAAGGAAATGGCAACCCACTCCAGTACTCTTGCCTGGAAAATTCCATGGACTGAGGAGCCTGGTAGACTACAGTCCACTGGGTTGCAAAGAGTCGGACACGACTGAGCGACTTCACTTGCATTTGTCAAAGCCAAGCATGAGTCTCTCTCCTGCTACTGAAAAATTGATCAAAAGAAAAAGCTTACTGGTTCTTGCTTCCCCAGGCAGCTCTTTAAAGAGACCTGAGATATATACTTCATTCCAAGTGAAAGAAAGTGAAAGTTGCTCAATCATGTCCAACTCTTTGCGACCCCATGGACTATACAGTCCATGAAATTCTGGAGAATACTGGAGTGGGTAGCTTTCCCTTCTCCAGGGAATCTTCCCAACCCAGGGATCGAAGTCAAGTCTCCTGCATTTCAGGCAAATTCTTTACCAGCTGAACCACAAGTGAAGCCCAAGAATACTGGAGTGGGTAGCCTATCCCTTCTTCAGCGGATCTTCCCAACCCAGGAATTGAACCAGGGTCTCCTGCATTGCAGGCAGATTTTTTACCAACCGAGCTATCAGGGAAGCCCCACACCTCATTCCAAAAAGCCATTCGAATCCCACAAAAGCAGGCTAGATGCTGTCTGTGAATTGTAAGAATACCAGCTTTAGCTAGCCTACTGGCTGATACCAAAACAATGACTAAAAGGCACAAGGGATAATTTGTAGGATACATTCGTACTTGATTTATAGGACTTAGGAAAAAACTTCTGTTACTTACATGATTGAGAGCTGTTGCTCTTGGGAAGCCAGTGAGCAGGAAGACGGCTGAGAAACCTCCCATTTTCTAGTTCCGGGGCACTGCCTCAGCTCTAAGCGCCTGTGATTTGCTCCCGCCTCCTCCCGAGAAGCTTCCCTTGGATATACTTTGTCCCAGGGGGAAGTCTTCTCAGGCCATCTGTGCCTTATTTGAGGGGGTGTTTGTACTGTTTCTGTCGCTGGCAGCACAGGAGTCAGTGTGGGAAGAAATCTGGTCGCACCTGCCTCTACTGAAATGGCTCTATTTTCTTGGCCAGCTGTTTGCTTAAGTGAGATTTAACCAGGCAATAATTTCCTCTAAATTCTTACTACTCGAAGTGTGAGCCAAGAACCAGGGCACCAGTATCACCTGGAAGCTGGTTATAAATACAGACTCTCAGAGCACACACACCCCCACTCCACCCCCGCGCCGACCCACTGAATCCAAATCTGGTTTTGACGTGATTCATGAGCACGTGAATGTCTGCAAAGGGCCAGTCTGCATGACCCACTGTCCTGGCCTACTTTGGGCTGTACAAACAGTGACCAGCCTAGTAAACTTGCCCTATTCACACTTAAGACTGGATTGCTATGCAGAGTTGCAGTTACCGCTTTGAAGTGGGGAGTGACTCTTTGGTTTGTGTTTGTCCAACTCTTCAGAGTGGCTGTGCATACCAGGTTTCCCATGGGGCTGCTACACTTAGGGAATCTTAAAAAAAAAAAAATCAATTGACTATAGCTTATCTCTTTTCATGAATTTCTTCTAAGTGAACATATCTTTGTTTTGAGAACATCTGTTCCTATAAGGGAGATGCATTGTTTCCTTGGGAAAACTGACTGCCCTCTTGACATGGCAATGCCATTCGTATTTCTGAGGCTGATGGGAGCAGATCTGTGGTACCAGGAAACAGACATTTACTGGACAGCAATCAGTTTCAATGTTTTATTTTTAGCAGATGAGCTAAGAAAATCTTACATGGAATTCTATTTTATAAAGCAGCATAACCAAGCAGTCAAGGTCAGCCTCTAAACAGTCACACTGCTAACTGCTAAGTCACTTCAGTCGTGTCCGACTCTGTGTGGCCCCATAGATGGCAGCCCACCAGGCTCCCCCGTCCCTGGGATTCTCCAGGCAAAAACACTGGAGTGGGTTGCCATTTCAAGTCATGTTGATATCATGTATCCCAAAACAAAGCAATGAGAAGGACCCCTCACCTCTGTGACATCCTTCTTCAAAATCCCTAACTCTGGTCTAATCATGAGCAACCATCAGTCCTACCCAGATGGAGAGACTGTACAAAATAACTGACCTGTGTCCTTCACAACTGTCAAGGTCGTGAAAGACAGAGAAAGATGGAGAAAGTGTTACAGATGGGAGGAGGTGGAGAAGGCATGATGATTAAATGCAGTGTGGGATCCTGGATTGCATCCTGGAACCTAAAAGGACATCTGTGGGAAACTGGTGCAATCTGAATCAAGTCCATAGCTCTGTTAATGGTATCATGCCAGTGTGAATCTCTTGTGCCATGATTATTCCATATGTTAATGTAAAGTGCAGCTGCGTCTGTGCTATGCAGGAGCTATCTGTGCTGTCTTTGTAACTTTTCTGTCAGTCTAAAATCATTTCAAAATTAAACTTTTTTTAAAAAAGATAGAAACAGCAGGGCAGGACTGGTTGCCATTGGGCGTGGGGTGCAGAGGAGAGGGGACGCTCAGCGCCCGTGCCTTGCCCCGCTGACACCCCCTCTTGCTTCGTTCATCCCCACTGTTCTTCAGCTCCTGTCAGAGGTGAGCATGACGGGTTTGCAGACTCTTCTGTTCATCATTTCATTATTTTATTTTTGCAACAGTTACGTGAGGGTGGGTTCCTGCTCCCATTTTACAAATGAGGAAACATTAGAGAAGTCAGAATTCAAACACTGTCTGGCTCCCAAGCCTGGCTGTGCCCACCTTTAGGGAACCATGTCCCACCTTTGAGCATCGTCTCCATTGGGCGTTGCCTGCTCTGTCTGCCTCACTTTCTCAGGCCACAGAGGGTGTCCTTCTTCAGGAAACTGTCCCTGTTGTGAGCCCCCAGGCCTACCCCATGATGCCTGGGTTCCGGATCCAACAACAGATGCTCTGATTTGGCCTTTGCAGCCTTCAGCTTTTTCCAGCCACAGCTTGGGCTCCAATCAAGAGGGCATTAAGGAAGGTGGAAATCAGAACAAAGTCAAGTCCATGGCAAGTCAGCTGCTGGCCAAGTTCGAGGAGAGCTCACGGAACCCCTCAATCCTGAGGCAGGTGAGTCCTGTCAAACATCCACTGACCTTGCCTTCCTGGTGACCAGAATCTGCTGAGAAGCCAGCAAATGTCAGGCAAGTGCTGGATTTCAGGTATGCCAGCCAGTCCTGGCTCAAAAGGAGACTTGAGCTTCTTCTTGATCTGGAGTTAGACTTTCATAAAAGGGGCCGGATAGCAAGTATTTTAGACTTTAGGGTCAATGTGATCTCTCTTGCAATGACTCAGCTCTGCTGTAATGGCAGAGTTGAGTCACTGTGAAGGCAGCCATGAACAGTATGTAACAAATACATGTGGTGGTGTGCCAATAAAACTTTATTTACAAACACAGGCAGCAGGCTGGATTTGGCCCGAGGACTGTAGTTTGCTGATGCCTGTTCTGCATTGGAGATAAAATCCTTTCCCTGATTTTGTTTTGCTTTGCAACCACAGCTGGATTTGCTGTCATCTTTGAGACAGTGCAGCTGGAGGAAGCTTTAGAGATGCTGACTGTTTAAGGGTCTAAGTCCATTGTGAAAACCCTGTCCAAACCAGGGAAAAAACTGAATCACAGGTCTTAGCTCCATGTGGGCCTACAGGAATGGAGACCAACCTCCTGAGTGTACCCTGGTGCTCCTCTCTCCTTGTTCCCTTGGGTCAGGCTGGCAGGGCTGTTTGTCTGACCAGGGTCTGTGTAAGGCTGAGGCTGCTGTGGGTCAGGCTGCAGACCTGGCTCTCTTTTGTCAGACTCCGACTTGGAGTGTGCACTTGTGCGGTTTCATTTGCTCCCCTGAATTTCTTTGGGACACCACTGCCACATTACAAAAGCTTGGGACAAGGGGTTCAGTTTTTCTTCGCAGAATATCCGTCACATGACAGAATTAGGCCCCTCTCGGGAGAAGGACTAACTCTTGGTTAATTTGGTTCAGAGGCAATCATAAACATCTTTCTGGTCTTGATGTAGATCATGTCCCTTCTGAAAATACTGGACTTCCCCAGGAAGCCAGGTTTTATTATAAGGAGTTTTCTGAGATTTGTAACTGTCTGAATTGTTTTCTCAGCTGGCCCTTCTGGAGGCCTGACCCCTTGCGGTCCCCAGGTGTTGATAAGGGCTCTCTTCCTTCAGAAGGACTGTAGCATCCTTGTCGTCTAATGGGCAGGAGGGACTTTGGGACCAGCCACCCTGGCCTGGCATGGGCTCTGGCAGTGCCTGCTCAGTGCCCTGGTCCGAGCCAAAAGCACTGCCTCCTGGGGATACACACATTGTCTAGAGAAGGGGAACCATGGGACTAGCTATTAACAGGGACAGAGGGCTGGGGGTCGTGTCTTCAGCTGGGCACAGCTTGCTGGCGCTCAGCCCTGGGCTTGCTCAGCATCTGCAAACTGTCTCCCTGCCTCTTCTCCTCTCCTCCCTCCAAGTGTCTCAGTCTGACTCGCCTTTTCCTTCCTATTTCCTGTGGCTGCTTTTTTTCGGACTCACCTTCCTCCTCCCAGGAGCACCGTGTCTCAGGGATAGGTAAGCCTATACTGCGCTCTTCCTCTGACCCTCCTGTTAACTCTCGCGGTCCCAAGCCGGAGGAGCCCACACCCAGCCCATCACCACCTCTGAAAAGGCAGGTAGGGCTCCTTCCAGTGGACGCTGTCTTGGTGAAGCCAGAGGGGACTTTGATCCAGAGGGGTGGGGTCCATGGCTCTCTCTGCACCCAATGTAGGGCTGAGTGTAGATTCTCTGGGAAGGCAGGTACAACTTGAGGTTACCACGCTTATAGGTAAGGATAACCAAGGGTGCAGCATCTTAAATACATGCCAGTTGGTGATATCAGCTGACCAGCTACATGCTCTCAGTGCTTCATTTGTTTAGGAAAAAAACAGACCACTCCACATGGGGTATTTTGTGTAGCGCCCCTGGGATACTCAGCTTATTGGCAGATCTCTTGAGGAGACTGATTTCTAAATCAATGGGAAAAAGTGGCAGATGATAGAATGGGCTCAGGTGGCCAGTTAGCCATATGCCAACGAAGGGGTAAGACTGGGATGTGGTGAAGACCTCCCCAGGTCCCCCAAGGACTTGCCCAGTGGGCAGGGAGATAGCCAGGAGCCATGGGCTGAGGCTTTTTTCCAGTTTAACATCTCTGGGTTTGGAATTAGAATCACTATTATTGACACAGCACTCAAAACTACTGGACAGCATTAGGAATTTTGTGTTGCTTCCGGGGTGGGGGTGGTGGTCAAAGGAGGTCTGTGTGGATATAGTGCAGTGATTTTATGTCCCTGTGTAAGAATCATCTAGAGAGCTTTATTTAAAAATGTCAATCTCTGGTATCCACCCCCAAACCAATTAAACCTGACTCTCTGGGGGTTGAGCCCAGACTTTGAGAAACAGGACAGTACAGGTTCTGATTCGGTGGGTCTGGAGTGTTGTCGATAACACCCCAGATGGTATAGTTAAGGAGGCTATAAGCCAGGTGGTCCAGATGCGGGCGGTGAGAAGTCAACACTCAAGGTTAGTTTGGAATCTCACTCAAGGTGGCACATGGCAGGCCCTTGCCCCTGATCCTGGTGGGGATGCCTCCAGTGAGTGGTGGGTGGGGTCCATGAGAGGGCCTTCCTCGGGAAGGGAGCTTGATTTTCCGTCTCCCCCAGTTCCCCTCCGTGGTTGTGACAGGACACGTGCTCCGAGAGCTAAAGCAAGTGTCTGCTGGTGGTGAGTGTCCAGCCAGGCCCTGGAGAGCCCGAGCCAAGTCTGACCTGCAGCTGGGTGGGCCAGAAAACCTCACCAGCCTGCCTCCCACCTGCCCGGGAGCGCTGGCCCTCTCTGGGGTGCTGCGGCGGCTGCAGCAAGTGGAAGAAAAGGTTCTCCAGGTGAAAGCCTTGCTCTTTGCCCTGCCTCTGTCCTGCCCATGTCTTTGCCCTGCCTGTGTCTTTGCCCTGCCTCTGCCCTGCCTGTGTTTGGGATGCCTTCCTTTCCCCCCGCTCCTTCTGCCCAGGGTGGGTTCCTCCTCTGACTGCTCTTCCCCATCTCTCATCCTGCCTGCCATGTGTACTGAGCGCAGCAAGCCTAACTGGCTGCCTCTCCGCCTCTCTCCCAGAAGGAACCCTCACCATCTCTGTCACTGTCTCTTTTTTCTTTCTCGCCTTGGCTACAGAAAAGGGCTCAGAACTTGGCCAACAGGGAATTTCACAAAAAGAATATTAAGGAGAAGGCGGCTCACCTTGCCTCCATGTTTGGACATGGGGATTTCCCACAGGTAAATGCAGGGCTTTCAGAGCCCCTGGGAACCCAGGTGTTGGACCTCTGGGGAGATGACATGAATCGGTCTCTGGAGCCTCATTTCTTCCTTCCTCCACTCTTGATAGTCTGTAAAGCTATTTACTTTTCAAGTCACCAAAGGCTTTGGACTGGCGTCTAAAAAAGCTCCAAACGAGGCGACTCAAAATAAGTAGATAAATCATGACAAAGGGAAAACCAAGGCAGAAAAGCGGGCCCAGGTCACAGGGAAATAGAAGCATGTGTACTGTAAGATCTTAGCTTCTGAGTAGGCGGAGCTTCCTAGGGGCCAACACAAAGAGGGGAAGCTGGTCCATTGCAGGAGTCACATCACAGTGCCTTTAAAGTGAAAGCAAGCCAGTTGCTCATGATGTTTGGCAGTGCAGTGGAAAAATACCACTATAGCCCTGATCTGGAAGACCCTGAATGTCAAGGTCAAGCACATGCCGTAACCTGCTCTGCTTTCCCAAAAGGCAGCACCGGCCAGACAGAATGGCCCTGCCTTAGAACAGGAAGCACAGCCCAGTCCAGGCACTTATCTAGAAACCCGCTGGAAAGAAGAGTACGTGCTTGCAAGGAGGTGACAGAGTGGAGGGTGAGGACCCGTGGTGCGCATGTGTAAGCTGCTCCTGTGCTCGCAGCCAGCCTGGTCTCTAGAACACACCTCCTCTGCTGCTTTCACCCGGCCTGCAGACCAAGCCCGGATCTAGACGTGGGAAGGATACTCTGCCTGTCTTCATTCTCAGGGTTCTGTGTGGCTGCAGAGGTCCCTGCTGGGGCGTGTGCCCCAGAGCCCCTGGCGTTGGCCTTTCCTAAATTTGAAGCTGCTGCTTTATACCAAGCTCCAGAGTGGGGCCTTCAGGAGTTCGTGTGTGTTCGTGTCAGGAATAGGATGGCTCCGCTCTAGCTATTTTGTGATGAGGGAGCCAGAATAGCTGTAACAGAGTGCATTGTAACCAGGAACTAGACAGTCGTGCTGGGCTCCAAAGACACAGGTTACATATTTGTCCTGAGACATGAGCCTGGATGTCCTCTCCCCTCCTGGGATGTGTAGACTAGGGGGCTGTGTCATCGAGGCAGGTGCCACTGTGCATTTCCCTATGGATAATCAGAGTTTCCTCTGTTTCTATTCTGTGCAGAATAAACTCCTCTCTAAAAGCCTGTCTCATACTCATCCTCCGTCTTCTCCCTCCTGCCTTCCATCTCCTGACTCAGCTGCTACTTCCTCTCCATCAACTGTTGACTCTGTTTCTCCTGCCAGAAAGGTAGCTATCCCAAACAACTGGCTTCCCCTACTCCTTGCACGTTCTTAGATATTCTCCTGCTCCACTCAGCCTGCTCAGACAACCATCTGAAGCTTGGCTTGTCTGGGATGAAAATTTATAAGGTCCTTTACAACAGTACTGAGTTTGGTTTCGGTTTTGTGTTGGAGCAAGAAACTAAACAGAACAAACAGCACACAAAACCTTACCAAATGGCGCTTCCTTGTCTAGCAAGCACTTTCTGAGCACCCACTGTATGCTAACCATCATGCCAGATGCTGAGAAAGTGAGGAGGCGGGGTACAGTTCTCTTATACGGCGTAGATGACAAAAGAATATCAGCATAGACATGTATCACATTACACCATAGGGTATTGCCAATATTTGGCTGTTTTTCACCTAACAAGACAGTCTCACATGGTGCACCTCAGACAATACCATTGATGGACTATGTGAGAGGTTTAAAAGGAAGATTCTAGGAACCCAGAACGGTGAAGGCTGGGAAGGCTTCACAGAGGAGGTAATATGGGAGCCAAGTGTTGAAAATTATATGGAGGGATTTTGCTAGAATGACGTGTAGGGGAAGGGCATTTTCAAAAGGATCTGGCGTGTGGTAAGGAAGGCAGATAGGACGTGCATGAATGGGAACACAATTCTGGTGCAACTTGACTTCGGGATAAAAGTATTTATAGGAGTGCGGACAGTAAAAGTGAAAGTCAGTCCGCTTTGTGTTAAAGGGACTCATTCCATCTTCTTATAAAGAGCCACTGCAGAATCTGCTCTGACTTCTAGAAGAATGGCTCCGGTAGTGATGCAGAGGGTGGGGAACTGGTGGCAGCCCATGGTGGTTGAGGAGATAAAGCTATTAAGTTTGGGTTCTAAAGCACTTTTCATGGTTTTTGCTTGCCTGCCTGTTACCTAATATGCCAAGAGCACTACCAGGCTGGAGTGGGAGAGGGGCAGCCTCTGGAGAAGCTTAGCCCCTGTAATGGGTGAGTCTGAAAATGGAGTGAAGTGCACTTGTTCAACTATCACTCATGACAGTAAGTTGGAGCCTCTTTCTGGAGGACTGTGCTTCCCTGAACACCTCTGTTCTGTCTAGCCCCACTAGGGCTCATCTCCATATGTGGTGCTGAGTGTGCCCATGGCAGAGTTACCGCTCATTTGTTTCCACTCTGTTAGACTGAAGAACAAACCAGAAATCCACTGGGCTGTTCCCTGGGCTGTTGCATCAGTGGGAAGTTTGGAGCTGCCTCCTGGGAGTCCCACCCCCACTGACCCCCATTACTGTGGGGAAAAGAGTGCAGGCAGGGTCTCCAAGGAAGGAGCAAGGAACCTTAGCAGCCCCACCCACTCCATGGGTGCGAAGCCTCCCTGGAGGGGAAGCTGGGGGTGGTGTGGGGAAACAGAAACACTTCTCATCTTCAGCTCTACTGAACATAGCCATGGCTGAGATGCCCAGCAACTTGTTCCAAGTCAGCTTTGGTCAGTGGTTTGACCTGAAGTCTCTTGACCTTAAGCAGTCTCCATTTTCTCATCAACAAGAGAGTGACTCTTGGCTCATCTGATAGTGACCTCTGTGGTTAGAGACTGGCATACTGGTCATCATCATCACCAAGGCTTCCGAGTAGCCTTTGGGAGAAGAACCTTCCCTGGAGGGTACTTCCTGCTATGGAAAAGGTCACTGGTGCCCTGGCCAGGATGATGGGAGGGGCGAGGGCACCTAGGCACAGGCAGGCAATGACTGGTGCTCCTAGCTGGGCAGCTGGGTCCCCACTGTGCTTCTGTCTGGCCCAGACCCTTTCCTGCTAGCCCTGAGCTTGCCCTTTCTTTCATCCTTAGGGAAGACCTGGCTTGGTCACTGTCCTCTCAGATTTGGGAGCAGAGGTAGAACAAGAAAAGTGACCACACTTCCCAAGTTCCCTGACATGGTTTCCAGTAGGTATTAGTTCTCTAGGTGATGGCAAGAGGCAGCCTGCCCAGGTACACACAGGGCCACTGGGGTCTGGCAAAGACACTTCTTATCGTGAGAATACCCCATCATTCATTATCTGACTCCACGGAGGCCCTTGGCTGCTTCTCCACTGCGCTCTTCAAACAGCTTTAAATCAACATCACTCATTAAGCCAATGAGTGAGCATTCGTTCATCCAACAAATATTTATTGAATGACAGGCTGGTGTCAGGCATTTCACTCTTGGGATACACATCAGTTATCAGGGGTTACCTTCCTGCCCTGATGAGGCTTGCATCCTAGTAGAGGAAGGTATAAATAATCTATAATATCTAGGTAAATTATATGATGCATCAGAAGACAGTTTTTCCCATGGGAAAATTAGAGCAGGTAGCAAAGACTTGGCATGCTTGGGGAGGGTAGCAATCTTAAGTGGATAGCGGTGGGAGGGCTCTTCCTGGGAAAGAGAACTAAGCAGGAACAGAGCCTCAGAGAAGAAAACAAAGGCAAAGAGAGGAGACTAGTTCCCAGGCTCCTGAGTCTAGCCTGTGTTCTCTCTTCTGTACCACAGAAGCCACGTGTGAATGGAGGCCTTGTCAGAGGGAACAGCCCAGAGGCTATGTGCATAGAGCCCCAAGCCCAGGCTCAAGGAGGGCTGCAGATGGGGTGGGTGGGCTTCAGGGGCTCCTTGGGCCCCCACCTCTACAGCTTTGTTCTCTGTTTCTCCCAGGTTGGGGTAAAACAATTGCTCCCTATTATTTCTTATCCCATCTCCCTAGCTAGTCTTGGCCATCAGATGATGGTGTCATTGGACAATTTCAGTAGCTTTTGACTTACTAATTACAGGCTGATGAGCCTGTCACTGTGTGGCTGGGAGTGATTGGGGAGTTCTCAGGAAAAGGTTGCCGTGGGACACTTACCCTGTCTGTGGACTTGGACTTGATATCCACAGACCTCTCCACATCTCACCATGAAGCCGTTGTAGGCAATTAAGCACAGAGTGGTGAATTTCTAGCTTCCAGCAGTCTTGGAAAGGATCTTGCCAGCTGCACTACTCCCCTGCCCCCACCTGCAACTTCCCTGCCTTGCCCGGACCCCACCATTGATTCCACACCAGGCTCTGCATGTGCAGAATCTGACAGAGTGATGGCCTCCTCTGAGGAAACTCTGCTGCCCCTTAAAGCAGGTGACAACCTGGTGACAATTTCCTTCCGTCCTGATGGAGCTGAGAGAGCTGCTGCCCTGGAGAGAGCCTGGGGCCTTTACGCTTCTCCTCAGCAGATTCTGGGGCTGCTCTGATGCCCAGAGATTGTGCCTCAATTCAGGGGAGCCAGATAAAGGAAAATGCTCTTGGAAACTAGTGCTTGGTTCTTGGCAACCTCCTGGCAGGCAGAGTGTTTCGGTTCCTGCCCTAGAGCCCTACACCTTAATTCTGAGGATCCAATGATAATCATCTCCTCTTAGAAACAGACCTAGTCAAACTTGTCACGAGGAACACTTGTTACAGGGATGCAAACTTGGGTCACCGAGTCCAAGAAATGTAGCCAGGGTTCTGCCTTCAGACTACGCTTGCCTGACCGACATGTTGCCTTAAATTTCAGTGTGATGCAGCTAGTTTTTGGCCTGAACAGTCACAAGAAATCTTGAGGTCCCCTCATTTAGGGACCAAATTCTTACCAGAGTCTTATCTTTTATGTCATTTTTTTAAGACTATGGGCTATGGGATCATGCCCAGTCTGATCATTCATACCATCAAACCAGTCCTCCTGTAGCACCATTAGCCCCCATCAACCCTTAGTTAACTTCTTTCTTCAATGCAGGAGGCCAATGCCAGTTTAGCCTTTAACGTGGCTGCTAACCACTTACCAAGGCTGGTGAGCTCTTGCAAGATCAAGATGGCAGCAGAGTATTTACACAGCTGAGCCAGAGGGAGGGCCTCCGGGGGTTGGGGACTGTAGTTTAGTCCTCCTGAGTCAGAAGAGCAATGTGCATTGCAAAAGGAGCTTTCTGTACCCCGGGGGGTGTTTGTTTTAAAACTGGATTTGCAGGGTTTACTCTAGAGATTTGCATATTAGAAGCTGGGTGAGTCTAGCTGGGCAATCTGCCAGTGTTTCATCTGATAGCAAGGGTAGAGTTCAACACTGGCTCCAGCCTCATTGTTCTCTCTGTTCTGGGGGTAGAGCTAGGCAATCCTTTGGAGGTAACCTGTGTACATCCCAGCCTGGGGGATTTTAATTTGCAGGGAGGCAGGTGCTGTAGTGAGCAGGATGTAGGCCTGGAGTCACACGTGGGTTCAGCTTACAGATGACTTGCTTACTTGCAGTGTGGCTTTGGATGAATTAGTAGACCTCTCAGCACCTTAGTTTCCTAACCTTCAGAATGGAGGTGGCAGCAGCTACTCCTGAGGGTAGAAGACCTAGCATATATCCAGTCCCTCAAATATCCAATAACTGTGCTATTTCCCCAGTGGAGAATTCTGGAAGAAAGCTCACTTACCTAAAATGCATGTTGATTCCTCTCTTTCTAAAGGCAAAGAAGTCGCCTTCAGGTTTCCATTTCCAACCCGGCCACTTAAGAACATTGCGGCCTCAGGTGAGTTAGAGCCTCCCTGAACCTCAGTGGCCCCATCTGCGAAGGGGGATTATCAGACCCACCTCGCAAGGCTGTGAGGGTTCAGTGCAGCTCAGCACCTGGCACCAGGGGACACTGGCGCCCACTGGGAGGTCACAGCCCCTAAGGCCTGCCTGCATCTCAGCTCTGAAGGTATCATTTCCAGAGCCTCTCAAATAAGGCAGTTTAATCCTTGCCCTGAGCATATGGCTGAGACTCAGGCACACCAGTCCATCGGCTGATTTTCCTCATCCAGGGACTCCTCAGAGAGGAGTATATTCCTATTTGCCCAGGAGACTTCCCTTGGCCCTATATGTCAAAACCTCCCCTTCCCTCAAGCTCTCAGCTCCGAGGCCCTGGAAACTCTATTCCCCAGCCCTGCCTGACCCATGTTGGTTTCCTGATCCTCACGGCAGGTCAGGTGGAGAAGTATAGCCTGGACACCTGGTATTCCTGGCTGAGTTCCAGGCCCAAGGGGGATGTTACCGTTGTCTGGACACAAACAGACCCAAGCGCCTGCTTCCTCCTCCCTTCAGAGCATCTATCATGTGCCAGGAGCATGGAGATGAGAAAGACAGGGTTATGACATCAGGGAGTGCAAACCAGAGTGGAGATGACCCATCTCCCAGCTCGGAGGAGGGTAAGAAGGGTTCCAAAATCCAGACAGGGACATGCTTGGTGATGGTGCTTGTGACGACCATTAATGTCATCACATTTGAATCTCAGTTAACTCAAGAAGAGGGAGAAGCCAGTGCATTCATCTGGGGGGTGGGCTGTATTATTCTTACTCATGCAGAGGAGGGAATACAGCAACTGCAAGTTCCTTTGTGTGAAGGCCACCCAGGAGAGGAGAAAAGAAGTTCCAGAACAGGGAAAATTAAAGCTGCATCAGTGGCAGTGCTTTGGACTCATTAACCATCTGCCAGGCAATTCTTGGGAACCCAGCACCCTGTGAGGTGCACCCCAGATTCTCTGATGACTCTTTCACAGCCCTGTGAGGATGGCAGTGGTCTCCCCATTTTACAGATGAGGAAGCTGAGGCTCACAGAAGGGAAATGATGTATGTGACGTTAACCTAATGTAAAGTTGGATGATGGCCCACCTGAATTGTCCAACCATTCCAGCTTGTTCTAATTAATTAGCTGGAAAAAAACTAGAATTTCCAAGAGGAAAAAATACCCCAGATAGTATTTTGGTTTTTCTTTTTAAATCTCTAATCCATGGTGGCCTGATTCTTCTGGATACAATGAAAATGAATTACTAGAAATATGATCACACACTTGGATGTGTGGCTATGTTGAACTGCTCTATGTGTCTAATGCTTTCACTTACTGTGTTCCTTGGATCACAGATCAGTTCCTGTTAGTGAAAAATATCCCAGTTCTTAAAAAAATTACAAAAATATTGAAAGATACATAAAGGGGGCAAAAGCAGTCCCATGGCCCTCCAAAATTACCATTTCTTAAAAAACCAGTGACTGTGACATGTTTGTTTCTGACTAGGTCATCTGCTTGCCCAGATTTGGATTTGGAAAAAGTACTCCCAGCCAAATTGTAACCTTTCCTCTTGACCAGCTCCCCAGGAGCGCAAGTGCTTTTGCCTTTCAGTGCAGTAATTTCGTTGTTGAGAACCTCTGGCTTCTGGTTCTTACTCTGAGGTCAAACCATAATGAGTTTTCTGGAGGTTTCTCCATGAGTGGAGTTTCTTTTCTTCCTCAGGATGCCCAGGACCCATTCATTTTCAGATTGGCTAGAACAGTGCTACTTAAAGTGTGTTCCATTGGCAGGAACTAGTCTGTAATCCAAGGAGCACAGCAAGTAAGAGGAAGCATTAGACACTTGTAGGAGAAGGTGATGGCACCCCACTCCAGTACTCTTGCTGGGAAAATCCCACGGACAGAGGAGCCTGGTGGGCTGCAGTCCATAGCGTCATGAAGAGTTGGACACGACTGAGCGACTTCACTTTCACTTTTCACTTTCATGCATTGGAGAAGGAAATGGCAACCCACTCCAGTGTTCTTGCCTGGAGAATCCCAGGGAAGGGGGAGCCTGGTGGGCTGCTGTCTATGGGGTCGCACAGAGTCGGACACGACTGAAGCGACTTAGCAGCAGCAGCAGCAGCAGAGCAATTCAACATAGCCACACATCCAAGTGTGTGATCATATTTCTAGTAATTCATTTTCATTGTATCTGGAAATATCAAGCCACCATGGATTAGAGATTTAAAAAGAAAAACCAAAACCTAGTCATTCACTGCTGACCATTTGAGGAGCAGTGAGTTAGCATGAGTCCAGGTGGTCAGGTCTGCACTGTCTTGGAGCCAGGAAGACATAGTACCATCAGGAAATGGGAGATAACCTGAGACTCCAGGGCAGCATCCTCCTTCACTCTGGTCTTTGGGGCGGCCTCCTCTCATCCCTGAGACAAGTTCTCCATCACCTGGCCTCCTAGTGTCCTTCCAGGAAGTCCTGGCTACCTCTTGTTCTTGGTGTTCCTGGCATGGTTTCCATGATACAGTTGGGAAGGGCATATAGGAGCACCAGTGTTGCTTTCCTTGAGGGTGCCTTCATTTCATTATTCCTAGGAAAACCGCTGTCATAGGTGGGCATGTGGGTGCAACCGGGAGAAAGAAGTCTTTTATGACTAAGGGCCCACAGTGAAAGGAAGGACAGGGCTTGATCTTCATCCTGGATCCCTTGTGCTGATAGAAAACCGAGCAAGCCCACGACTGCACAGACATGTTTTGGAGGCACCCTCAGCCACCCCAGGGCTCTCTGCTTGCTTCTATAATTGCTCCTAAGTCAGGATTGCACAGAAGCTCAGCAGCACAAAGTGCTTATTAGCTAAGTAGTTAATAAGGTCTCATTAGGGACTTGTATTTAAAGCCCCAGAAAGCAGAGTCTTGCTCTCTGCTCGCTCAGGGGAGGCAGTGATTGTGCGCGGGCATCTGGCATCACACGGTGCCTTCCTGGGAGAACGCCTCAGAGCCAGTTCACACATGGGGTCAGGAGAGACAGTCACGCAAGGGGAGTATGGGCAGTGAGGTAAATCTGACCTCTTCTGTCTTTATTTTGCTGTAAACGCAGGAAGTACTTGGTATTCTCAGCTCCTATCCGAGGAGGCCTGTGTTGGAGGCCCCAGCAGGGGGTGGAACATCAGGCAAATAATGGCTTATTGTCCAGAGCCAGTGCACCTGAACCTCTTTTAGGAGCAGGAGCCAAGTTTCTTGGCATTTGTGAAATCCTGAAAATGGCAGCGTGTATGCTCAGAAGCAGAATCCTAATCTCTTCCAGACGGGGCCAGTTTTGAGAGTGGGGAGGGTAAGCAGTCTGGCAGCTGCTGCGGCTGAGAAGGAGCGAGCTTTGTGAAATCTGAGGGGGTCCTGTCTGTCTGGGATCAGACATCCGAGAAGGTCCCTGGCCACATCTTCCATAGTTCCCCAGAGAGCCCCACACATGGTCTGGCACGACTGATCCAAGTAGCTGCTGGTGCTGGGGCTTCCTTAATGAGAAGCGGGCAGGCATCCCCTGGGTCATGTCTTTCACCCCAGCCTGCTTGGCAGCCCTTCCCTCTTCATCCTCTTTTTGTATCTGTGCTTTTGTTGGTGCCCAGTGAGTTGGCCTCGGGTTCTGAGGGTGGGCCCTGCTTCCAGGAGGCAGGACCTGTGGGCACCTGCTGCTATTTGCTTTGTTGTCCCTGAACTTCCTGCTTTATCTTTGGGGCTTTCACCGTGAATTGTGTGGCCTTCCAAGAGCGGTATTGGGTTTAGATTGAGGGCCTTCCTTTGTCCCCACATAAGCCACTGTTCCTTGCCGTGAAGATGGCTATCCATCTGTGACTGAGGGCCAGCAGTCTACGTTGCTGCTATCTGTGGCCACATCTCCCAGAAGCTGGATTCAGAGGCTGGGGAGCGTCTCCCTCCAAGGCCTTAGGATCAGGAACCGTGTTTACAGATACAGTCTCATTTCGTGCGCGTTTGCTTCCCTGCAGAGGAGCTAGCAATATTCCTGGGCTGGCCTTTCAGAGCTGGTGGGGGAAGAATAAGCTGGGATTTGCCCGGGGGTGTATGTGTGATTTTACCACATCTGCGTGGATTGTCAGCTCTCACCCCTTCCCCAGCTCCATGACACACCAGTGGGGATCCAAGCATTCATGGGTAGGCACGGACCATCATGCCTTCAGGAGTACAGGCACCCACAATCCATCAGGCTGTGGTCTCCGGGGCCAACATGGAACTGACTTGCCCAGCACCAGCTCTGGAGCCCTGGGCACTGCCACCTGGAGCTCCCTGTCCTGCTCCCTGCCCCTGTCCAGTGGGGACCACCATCCATTCCCATTTTGGCCACTCTTTATTGGCAAGGTAGTCTGCATCCTGACCTGATAGAACTGAGGTCAGGCATAGCCACAGTTCCCTAGGGGACACAGGGGCTGCAAGGGAGGCTGGGGCTGCCAAATTCAGAGGGAGCGGGGATGGAGGAGTCGAGTTCATCTTGGCCCAGCCCTGCCAAGTGCCCGGCATTCACACACATGCTCTCTCATTCTTGCCACAGCTCCATGGTAGGCACCATTTATTCCCATTTCACTAAATGAGGACACTGAGCTCAGAAGTTGAGGGCTTTCTGTCCCATCTTAGAACCATTAGTGGTAGAGCTCGGTCCTAACCCTCCTGATCTGGGGAAATGGGGAACAGGTCTCCCCATGTAGCTGCTCCAGGCCCTCTAGAGAGGGGAGTCTGGGGAAGGTCAGCTTCAGTACAGCTGGCTTGTTTTCTTAGTGTGAAGGTTCCCCAGCTGGGGCTCAGGAGACCTTAGCAGAGTCCTGGATCTTGCACTGATTTCTAAGTGGCCTTGGATAGACCCTTCCTCTAGGATTCATTCTCCCTATCTGTGAACTGAGCAAGCTGAACTCCTGAAGACCGTGTACTCCCAGTGGATGTAGTTGTGAGTCGCCCTGCTGATCTCTCTTTTCTCCATCTGCAGAGTGCCTGCTGCCAACTGCAGGCTAGTGAGGCCTCTCCTGGGACGCTGGGTGCCGTTTGCATGTGGGTGTGGAGCTCTCCCACCTCCAGCTCGTTTATGTTTTCCTTCTTGGTGCTAATGGCCTCTCCCTTTGTCTCTGTCTCCTTTATCTCTGCTCTTGGGTAGCTGACAGTAGGGAAAGTATCCAGCGGAATAGGGGCTGCAGCTGAAGTTCTGGTCAATCTGTACTTGAATGATCACAGACCTAAAACTCAGGCCACCTCTCCAGACCTGGTAAGGATGCGCACCCTTCCGCCTTCACCCACAGACACTGGCTCTGGCCTCCCAGGGAGGGTGCCTGGGATGCGGAGAGGATGGCCTGGCCCCCTTCTCATGGGACAAGAATGGCTGAGAACAGGCTGGGTCAGAGCGGAGGTTAGTGGGGGGCGGGGCGGGCTATGTATGTTTCCTTGTAGACGAACCTCAGTCGGCCCCCTTGTGGGTCATTTCAGAAAGCAGAGCATCTTCCCTGCTAGCTGGGGCTCTGGAGAACTCAGGGAAAAGGTCAGGGGAGGCCATCTACAGAGATGGACAACCCTTACCAATGTTTAACATCCAGTATAGATTGGATTAAGAAGTAATGGGGAAAACATCCCTTTCCTCTGAATTCCCTCCTTCTCCAGATGACTGTGCTCACTGTCACCACCACAGTTTGAGTTCTTTTGGTGTCCTTTTGGCACATTCCCCTGGAATCACCCAGGGGTGCCCCTCCGGCCCTGGGCCTCACCCTCCCCTTTTGCATTGAAGAAGTTCATTGGCACCCTTATGCCCCTTTCCTGCAGTTCTCTTGAACAGTTTTGATGCCATGAGCCTTCCCTGCCTGACCTGTGTCACTGCAAGGGGACAAGGATGGATAAGACATTCTTTCAGTGACCTCGCTCTAGACCCAGGCAACACTTAACCTCTGACTCAGATTGCTGGAGATGGCATCCCTGGGCAGGCATGTTTGTGAGGGACACCTGCTCTGTCAGACAAGGAAATGTCACTCCCACTATGAAACCAGGGTGTCCAGCAGCCTGCCTGGGAGTACAGTCAATGCTGCCCTGGCAGGGATGGGGTCTGCGTACCTTCCCACCCTCGCTCTTGGCAGCAGTGCCCCCAATGACAAAAGCAGCACATAGCCCATGAGGCCCCACAAGGCAGGCTGGCATCTCTACATGCCCGGCCTTGCGTTTGGAGACGCGGTGTACACCCTAACACGCTGTTCTTCTCTTCCGATGCCCTGTGCCTGCCAGGAGTCTGTTCGGAAGACGTTTCCCCTGAACGTGGGTGGCAGCGACACCTGTTACTTCTGCAAGAAGCGCGTGTACGTCATGGAGCGGCTGAGCGCGGAGGGCCACTTCTTCCACCGGGAGTGTTTCCGCTGCAGCGTCTGCGCCACCACCTTGCGCCTGGCCGCCTACGCCTTCGATGTTGACGAAGGTAACCCCCAGGGGCCAGGGCAGCACTTGTCTCTGGCCTGGGCTCCTGACTCTGGAGGCTCTGGGACAGCCAGCACTTCCCAGGGAGTATTGGTGTCATCAGAAAAGCAGTTCAGGGGGCAGGGATCCCCTGCTAAGGGGAGAGGCAGCCTGTGGTGGGCAGGGGTCCTGAGGAAAGGGGAGCTGTCAGCATGGGGGCTGCACATGCGTAGGGAGCACCTACCAGGCGCCACGTGCTTTATGGACATTTTCTCCCTCAGTCTCACCACCTTCAGTTGCCCCTGTGTGGTCAAGAAAATCAAACCTGATAACTTATGTCACATGCTTGGCACCACACCTGACATGTGATAGGGGTTCAATTTGTTGTTATTCGGTTGCTAAGTCGACTCTTTGCGACCCCATGGACTGCAGCACGCCAGGTTTCCCTGTCCTTCACCATCTCCCAGAGCTTGCTCAAACTCATGTCCATTGAGTCAGTGACACCATCCAACCATCTCATCCTCTGTTGTCTCCTTCTCCTCCTGCCCTCCATCTTTCCCAGCATCAGGGTCTTTTCCAATGAAAAGGGGGGGTGGGGTTCAATACATGATGTCATATTCATATTATTATGAATGAAGCATGTATTATAGGAATGACCATAACTGTAACATGTCCTCTGCTGAGTGGCCTACCAGAGTCATCAATGAAGGAGTCGCTTTCATTGGAATGAGTGATTAATTTCGAACCTTCAGCACTTGATGTTTGCACTATCATATAATGACAAAGCTTGTGATTCCATACCCTAAAACTAACCGCCTGGGTTCACATCCAGAGTATGCCACTTCCAGCATATGGCATATGTATGCCACATACAAATAACCTCTTACCTGACCTCTGGGTCCCTCAGTTTCCTTATTTATAAAATGAGGATAACAGTACTTTGCTCATAAGGTGATCACTGATTTAACTCAGGGGAAGGATTTAAGATGGTGCCTGGTATATTGAGTCCTACTCAAGACTTCACTGTTGTATTATTATTCCCATCACTGTTGTCACTGTGGTAACAGTGGAGCAAAGAAGGGTTTTCTGGAAGGCATCCTGGGCAGTGGCCAGTGGCCCAGTGTGTGGCTCACTGGGTTTCTCTGCCACCATCTGTTCAGTGCTGTTGCCACCCCCAGGGGTCCCAGAAGCAAGAGGAACTACAAACAGAGCTGCTATTCCAGGCTGTCCATTTTGCTGCCTGGCAACTGGCCTTGGGAAGAGACTTGGCCTGAGGGTTTCTGAGGGTTTCTGCCCCATTCCCGGGAGCGTCCCCCCCGTCCCCCGCCACCGTTGCTGCGGCGGGTGGCCTCCTCTCCGCGCCTCTTCTTTAAGGCAGGTGACGGAAACCGTTTCCCATGTTTGCACCTTCCTGGGCTTGTTTCCCTTAGTGGTGTTTCTCTGACCTAGATGGTGGCAGGCACTTGGCTCAGGTTCTGCTGCGGCTCTGGTTTACAGGAGAAAAACCTCTGAATGTGTGTTTCTTTTTACAGGCAAGTTTTTCTGCAAGCCTCATTTCATTCACTGTAAGACCAACAGCCAGCAACGGAAGAGACGGGCGGAGTTGAAGCAACAAAAAGAGGTAGGTTTTATCTTGAAAGTGGTGGTGAAATGGCAAAGTTCCCTGGTAGGAGGAGGTTGTCAAGAGTTCCTGCAGGTGAGGCCAATGTTTCTAGCTTTGGGGGGCTTGAGACTCAGGTGAAGAGGGCTCTGCTCCCTGGCAGGAAGGTCCCTGTGTCTCAGTCCATTCAGCTGGCCTCTGGGATGTGAGCTGTTCCAGATGTCAGCTCCCAGAGCAATGACTGCTGCTTCTCATGAGAAGCCTAGAAGAGCTTTCCCATGTGCCAAGGATGGGGCTAAATGCTTAGCCATGCAAAAGCCACGTAGCCCCCAGGGCCTGGGCCAGTGGCCACAGGGCACCATGAGCAAGGATGCCTGGTATAGGGCCAACCCTCTGTGGTTTCCAAGTCCTTTCCTCAGGCTCTTGGATGTCAACAATGTGACTGGCCTGCTTATTTTCTAAATGGGTTGTGATAGCACCCTCCCTAACCCCACCTATGGTAGCTCTTAGCCAGCATTTTCTTTACAGCTTGATTAATCACCCATCTCCAGCAAGACCAATAACTTCAGCTTTTTTCTTATTTCACAAGTAATATGGGCTTCCCAGGTAGCTTAAGTGGTAAAGAATCCACCCGTCAATGCAGGAGACACAAGTTCAATCCCTGGGTTGGAAAGATCCCTTGGAGGAGGAAATGGTAACCCACTCCTGTATTCTTGCCTGGAATATCCCATAGACAGAGGAGCCAGGCAGGCTACAGTCCATGGGTTTGCAAAGAGTTGTATACAGCTGAGCAACTGAGCACACACAGGCATACACACACACAGTAGAAAAATGGCTAAGTAAATGAAAGTCTATAAAGAAGGAA
Source organism: Oryx dammah (assembly GCF_014754425.2). Taxonomy (NCBI): domain Eukaryota; kingdom Metazoa; phylum Chordata; class Mammalia; order Artiodactyla; family Bovidae; genus Oryx; species Oryx dammah. The sequence continues at coordinate 39,740,400 of NW_024070201.1, read as the reverse complement.
AGTGAAATAACCCATCATCACTCTATCCTGAGAAAATCATAATTAACATTTTGGAACATTTCTTTGGAGACTTTTTCCTGTATGAATACAGTTGACCCTTGAACAGTGTGGGAGTTAGAGCCTTTGACTCTCTGCAGGTTCAAAAATTCATGTATAATTTATAGCCAATCTTTCATACTGATGGTTCCTCCATATCAATAGATTCAACCATCCATGGATTAGGTAGAGGTGTAGTATTCATTACTGAAAAATCTGCATTCAAGTGGACCCATGTGGTTCAAACCCACATTGTTCAAGGGTCAGCTGTATGTTTTCACCCAGGTGGAATCCTACCTTGCAGTTTCATAGCCTTCTTTTTTCACTATAACAGTATATTAAGAACAGTTTCCCATTAAGAATTCTTTTGGAGCCTAATCTTTGATACCTGTAAAAGATGACTGATAATTTGTTTGCATCCTATATTGTTGGACATTACTATTTTTGCCTTATAAACATTTTACAGGGAATGTCTTTGTACCTGTATCTTTATCCATATTTCACATTGTTACTTAGGGTCAATCATGAGAGTGAGATTGCTGAGTCAAAGGGCATGTATATTTTGAAGGCTCCAGAGGAAACTGATCCCTGTGATCAGTTCCCACCTGCCCCCCCCCCCGGAAAGTTACACCCATGTTCAGCCCCCTTCAGCAGTGCACAGGGGGTGCTGAGATTTTAGGGAGGGGTCCTGGTTGCAAATTGTAGGGTCTGCCAAGTCCTCTCTTTGTGTGTCTTCCTCTGCTTCACTGGAGGAGCCCTCTCTGAGCATCATGGACTGAATGCCCTCACCTTGATCTCTTCTCAGGAGGAGGGGATGTGGAAAGAGCAAGAAGCCCCTCGGCGAGACCCTCCCGCGGAAAGTTCTTGCGCCGCTGCTGCCATCGCCACGCCGGAAGGCAGCCCCCCAGGTATCCCCAATTCCTTCTTTAGGAAGGCGCTAAGCTGGCCCCTCAGGCTGCCATGGGGCCTGCTTCACCTTCCCCGGAGGCTGCTTAACTGGATTCAGGGACTCCTGCGCGCCACCAGCCTGCATATCAGGGACAATGCTTACAACTACTGCTACACCTACGAGCTCCTGAGCCTCGGGCTGCCCCTGCTCTGGGTGTTCTCCGAGGTCCTGGCTTCCATGTACCGGGAGTCGGAGGAGTCCCTCCAGGGCATCCGCGACTGGCTGCTCAGATGCGTCCCGGCCAAGCTGCACTGAAGCCCAGCCCCACAGTACCGTAACATTTCCCGCGTAGATGGCGGCGTGTTCGGCCAGCTCAGGCGCTGGCCAGGGAGCCCCACGCCCTTGAACCAGTTAGCTCAAAGCCAAAGAATTTCCCGTCGGCCACCCGCACCTAGCCTGGTCGCGGTGAACATCTGCTTCAGGCCACCATGACATGAAGGATGATTTTTTAATAGCTTTGTACTTTTATACCAAAGCGAGCCATACTTCTAGGTTTACATTTCAATTTTCAACGTTTAATAAGCCAAGAGAAAGCTTTTTTTTTTTTTTTTTTTCTATGAGTGTCAGTTTTTTTAAACACGGGTTTGAGGTTTATAACTGGTATTACAAAAACCCCTTCCATGTTGTGGTCTTGAAATAGCCGCTCCCTGTAACGTGAATAATTTGGGCTTTTAAGTAAACCAGAGCGAGCGTTCGATCTCCTGACAGTGCCTTCTGATTTTGTGCCTGGATTCCACTTGTCAACATGGGACAATTGTTTGCAACATGAAAGCATAGTAATTTAGAAGGAAAAAAACAGAACAGAAAGGATGAAAGAGAATTAAATCTACAGAAGGATATGGCAACCTGTAGTGACCTGTTACTTGTCCTCCCAGGGAGAAGGACTGTTTTGCTCCCTTGTTCTGATGTAAGATAGTAGCTGCAAGATTCCCCTGACCCCAGCACCAAATTGCAGCCAAATTATGTAGAACCACAGGGTTTCAAGTGAGTTGCTACAGACATGTTTTCCTTTCCCACTAATGAGCATGGCAGCCAAAGCCCATTGGCCCCTGGCCACTCAGAACTCCATCAAACTGATACAGTCCTGAAGAGGAGTCGTGTCAGCTGGTGGCCTTTCAAGCCCTCCTTTTGAGGTCCCCAATCCAGGTTGCAGTCTGAGCCAAGGCCATTCAGGGTCCACAACAGTCGGGCTGAGGGAGGAAACTGCCCTCTCATGCCATGTCCTTTGGGACGGAGGGTATTTGTTAGCACCTGACAGTATTATTTCTGGAAAGCGTGACCTCCCCTGTGAGCATGGCTTGCAGGCATTCTGGCTTCTTAGCCAATCGGCTGCCATGCATATTTGGTCAAACGGTCAGAAACCATTGATTATTGAATTGTCCCAGCTGAGGAATGCATCTGATCCAGGGGGAAGCTCCCGTGTCTTGACTAGCAGAGGAGGCTGGGACTGGATGCTGTTATTGACTTTTGCATAAGAAATGTACCTTATTAAGGGCAAAACGGGCCTTGGGCCCACCTACATTCTTCATTCTGGGCATCTGGAGGCCTCAGTCTTCCCAGCTCCACTCTGCCGGGACATGCACAGCTGCTGGGTCTGGCTGAACAGTGGAGATGGCTGATAGAGAAAGACCTTCCCCAGAGTTCAGTGTATCTAGAGTTGCTGGGCCCTGCCTGTTACACTAGAAAGATCCTCTAGATTAAGAAAGGATGGAGTCTGGTGGGTTAGGAGCCAGAACTCTTAAGGGCTTTGAGATGCCAAGTTCTCCAGGGTGGGAAGAAGCAGGGAGGCATTTCTATAATATAAACACTTCCCTAAGTCCTTGGGTAAATCAGGGGCATAAGTGTGGCCAAGTCCGTGGGAACTGGTGCCTCTGTCTTTGTTGGAACTGTTCTCATCCTATGACTTGCATTGTGTTTTTCCAAATTTTTGCTGATATTTTAGTGTTCTCTGGGGGAGGAGCCCTTGATTCATTTCATGTTTGATTCTGAAAGTCATGATGTAAACACATCACAGCTGTGTCATTGTTATTCCCGTCAGCTCAGGGCAGGATGAGATGCTTTGTGGGATGCTCCATGAAGCTAGAGTTAGGATCTCTGAGAATGTCACTTATGGCCATAAGGAGACTGGTTTGAATTACTCTGGTGAGACAGGGCGTGCCTGTCAGAAGCCTGAGATGTTTGTATGTTCTGAGACGTTGAACCTTCCTGGTGGGGCAGTACCAAAACACAAAAGTAAGTCCTGGGAGCGGGATGTTTCTAAACCTCCATAACGTATTTAAGAACAGATGTGGGACACTAGAGTAAAATCGGGGCAGACAGGATGTGGGGGGCAGTGGAGATGGGATTATTTCCAATTGTACGGATCCACCCTTGCAGATAAGTCACTGCTCACTTCCAGAAAGGTTCATCTGTCTTAAGCAAGCCATAACTTGTTTGGGGGAGTTGCTCTTTTTTTTTAATGGTTGCCTCGTTTTCAACTCTGTACCTTTTCGTATTGTCCATCAGTTTCCTTGTTCCCCCAACTAAATTCTCTCTTCTGTCTCTCTCTCTCTCCAAACCTTACACTGTGGCCATCAGTTCATTTCAGCCTTCCAGTGCTGCACCCACTTCTTGGCTGACACACTTCTGCTCTGAGGTGACTGGTTTTCTTGCCAATTTTCAGAGAGTGGTACTAACCCCTGACCTGCTTTCTGCGCCCCGTCTCCCCCACTCCCCCCGCCGTGGCCTTGGTTGTGCTAACTGCGAGCGTCTTGCCTACTAATGGACTCATTCATTCGGTGGCATGGTTGGTGAACAATGTGGGGTGGTGTTCAGCTCGAAAGCATTTCTGATTCCATCCCTCTGAGCCGGCTGCCCAGTCCACTCCAGGTGCATGGCCTACCTCCTCTCTATACTCCAAGGCCTGCATGCATGCTTTTCTGGTTGCACTTACAAAGCCACTTACCTTCCTGGGAGGGTTAACCTGGAATGTGAGACTGTGCCATAGAGAGGGCCCTTCACCTTTGAAAAGAACTCTTTCATCTCTCAGCCTCTGAAAAAGCATATGCATACAAGCATCTTCTTCAGTTGCTTTCTAATATAAAGGTCATCAATGTTATCAATCCACACCATAGGTGACTCTTTTTGGAAGGATTTTTTTTTTTTTTTAATTTCTCCCAGGCTTCATCACAAGCTTGGCCCAGACTCTCTATTTTAAATACACAATCACAATTTTTCTAGTGAATCTTTCCTCCCCTGCAGCCTATACTTTCCCTCCCAGGGTTTTGCTTTGACTCTTCTGGTCTCTCTAGGCTCATAAAGCCCCAGAGGATACAGAAGCTTCAGCTAGAGCAGTCGTCGTCACAGGCCAAGGGTGCCTTGGAGAGCAGCCCCCTTTCAGTGCCCCCACAGCTCTGCTCAGAACACATCCCCCTGCTGACTCTGCCTGGAGCAGCAGGACACTCACAGTGCTTTTAAAGAGAAACCCCACACCTAGTCCCGTGGGGCTGTTGAAGGCAGGCCTCGCAGTCCCGGGATGCAGGTGGTGGGGTCCTGCATGCGGCCCAGAGCCATGCCGACCTCTCTGCACAGCCCTGCATGCTGCATTTTGTTCCCTCGTTGGTGCAGCTCCCAGCCAGGACGAAGTCACCGTTCTTGTCTTATCTTCTCTTGCAGAGTCTCTCCCCTTTATAGAATGTCAACCAAAGAGTGCCCTCCTCCCCCGAGCCTCCTCCTTAGCTAGCCTCCCCCACCTTGTCACCATGCATGTTTGTGACCTTTGGTAGTCATTACAGTGCCACGTGGAACCCTGTTTATTGCACACAGCGAACAATGTTTAGCTTTATTTATGGTATTTGATGCTGTACATGGAAATAAATATGGTTCTTTATAAAGCTCATTGTTTCCTCTCTTCTTTGCCATGGAAGCTGCTCAAACCTCAAACACCGGGGTTGGTTGAAGGGGTTGGCCTTTCCTGAACTGGTGGGCCTTGCACTTGTGGTGACATGGAGCTCTCTGGGGCTGTGCTGGGTACTCTCAGAGGAAATATTACCTGCGGGTAATATTTGGAAAATATCACCCATGCTCCGCAGCCAGGCTTTGGGGGGCTCTTCCTTGAAAACTCATGTTACTTTTCTGCTCTAGGTGCTGGGCATTGCTGGCTGAGGGTCAGGGTGCCCTCAGCTACAAGGAACAGACTGTATTGACAACTGCTTGCACCCATTTCCTGCACACATCCAAGCCACGGACCTGTCAGAGAACTTTACTTAGGAACCTTACTCTAACTTAGGTTCCCGTGCAACAGAGGTTGCTCTTGACAGTTTTGTGCTGGCCCGGCTGAGTGATGGGTATAAGGTAAGAGGAAGGACTGGACGTTGGTTTCAGGATGGCAGTGCGCATGGCAGGTGTATTTATCCAGGGAGGAGAGTCATTTGGGCTGCTAAGAGCCCCACTTTGCCCTCAAAGGCTCAGGTCGCTTAGTTTCTTAGGCTGCAAGGCTCTGCCCACAGGGCCACTCTGAGGGTGTTTCCATGGCAGGCTCTGGCTCAGTTCCACTTGTCTTTAAGGGAAGGATTTGAAGTTTCACTCAACTCGTCTGGATGGTGTCAAAGAAATCTGGTCCCTCATCTCCCTAGGGTGGATGCCTTTCTTGGCCAGGCTAGATGTGCTGGGCTTCTGACACTGGCATGTAAACTCATCTATGAACTTCATGAGGGCCCTTGTATCTCTAAAGGGGCACTTCCGAGGCCCTGGGCCTCTGAGCCCAGTTGCTGGTGCCTGGAGCTGCCTGGCATCGTGACCAAGTGTTGTTCCTTTTACCCAGGTGAGATACTCTTTCTGTTCCCTGAAAGAAAGGGTATTAGGGACTAAAGTCAGGAGCCGGGTTGGACAAGTGACTTATTCTTTTATTCATTCCTCTATTCACATGTTCACTGAATGCCTACCATGCCCTAGGCATATTCCAGGACCTAGAGAGGCAGCAGGGAGCTGCACAGAGCACTGCGCCTCCCTGCATCTTGGATTGTGTATCTCAGTGTCATTGTACTAGGCTTGATTCGTTTTGTTTAATTCTGCATGCACCTATTTATTTGTACATGCACACATTTGTTTACTCAGCTAATATTTAGTGAGCATCTACTGTATGTTGAGAATATAGCAGAGAATGAGACAGACAAAAGTCCTCATTCTCATGGAGCTTACAGTGTGGTTTTGATTTGAAGTTGGGTTAAAGCAACATTTTCCGAAGCGTGACAATAGAACACTAGCTTTGAGAGGTGCTTTGTGAAGAAAGGGCTCCATAGTCCCAGAGTTTGGGAAGTGTTTTATACTTACCATGCTGATCCTCCCAAATCTTGGTGATCCACAAGACGCGTTAGCACATTCAAGTCTGAGGAGTCCTCCAGTAAGGAAGCCTAATTAACTTTTTTCAACTGGGTTTTCCTGTACCTCTTTGAAGTGAGTTTTTTGTTTTGCATATTACATTCTGTGTGTTTATAAAATATTCTTTACCCAGAAACACTGGGTGAAAGAAATTAAAATAAAAATGTAAATAATAGAATTAAGTATTGGTCAGGTAATGGAGTGGTGACTTTCTAAACTTTAAAATCTCTGATGGAAAAAAACCTCAGAGGGAAAATATGGCACAGATCTGACTTATAAACAGTTTTTAAAACTTAATGTATAAAAAGTAAAAAAATAGTCAATAGGCAGGCAGACCAGGGGAAAATCTGCATTTGATATGATAACAAAGATGTTCATTGCTGTGGCATTTAAAAAGTTCCTGCAAAGCAATGGTCTCAGGCACCTTGCTCATGTAGGTAGTATTTGTTGATTAAAGACCCAGTGATAAACGGGCAAAGGCTATGCATGAATAGTTCACAGTCAAGCAAATTTTAAAACCCCGAAACAGCAAGCATTTCCAAAAATGTTCTAACTTGGCTTTCAAAGGAATGTAAGTTAATTATGCTGTACCCACTAAATAAGTAAAGGAATAGTGAATAGTTTGTAAGAAAAAAGTGCAGACTTAATCACTAGTATTAAGTGAAAAGTTAAATGGGGACAATCCTTTCTGGAAAGCAATATGGTAACGATTATTAAGACCCAAAAAAGGGGATTCTGACCTCTGGGCCCAGTAATCCCACTCCAGGAACTGATCCTAAAGAAATAATCCAGCCAGAGAGAGAAAGTCCCTGCAACCTGAATATGGAGTAGGGTAAGTGGGTCAAGTGAAGTGGGTGATGTGGGCTGCTCTGTTCTATTTCTGTGAACTCATTCGCTTTCAGGGCTTTTCCTTTAATCCCTTAAATAAGTAAAAGAAGCAACTGGTACTTTCACTGCCCCAAGGCCAGTGTTTCCAAGGAGTTGAAGAGTTCCTGTGTGGTACCTCATCAGCTCTTTACCTCCTTGGGTTGATGCTGACTTTAAAGTTCACTGAAGCTGCAGGCGACCTAGAGCAGGATCTTCAACTATTAAGCATCTTCACCTGTCCAAGGCTCAGGCCAGGAATCTGGTGCTGCTCGCAGGAAAGGCCTCGGCATAGGGGAAGGCCCTGGACTTGGCTGAGGGCCCAGCTCTGACCCCAACACTTAGTACTGACTCAGAGGCAGTCCCTTCACAGAAGAGCAAGTCCCTTCTGTGAACGGGGCGGGGCTAGCGATGCCTCTGGCGGAGGGTTTTGTGAAGGCTGAGTCGGTGAGCGTGCCCAGCAAGGGCTCTTGCTGAGTTATAGGGTGAACTTTCCTGGCTTCATGCAGCAGAGAGTGTCCTGAGGGAGGCATTCTGGGTCAGAGAGACTCAGAGTCTGACAGGACTTCTGAGAACCAAACGGGTCTCAGTTCACATGGGGTGGCAACACCTATTGCTCTCTAGCCTTCCAGTCCCCCAGCTCTCTCGAAGGTAACTGGTTACTTCCCTTTGGACATTCTGGCCTCAGTTTGAGCCCCTTCTCTCCCACTGCCTGCACTTTAGTTTTGCTGTAGTGAGTGTCTTGAGTCTCAGCAGAGGAGCCGTCTCCAGCTCTGTCATGGGCTGTCTGCTCACCATCTCCACTTCGCTCTCTGCACAGAGTCTCCAGCTTAGATGTCCACTTCAGACTTCTGATCTTCCCCTGAGCCAGACTCCACCCTTGGCCTTCACAGTCTCCAGAAATGGCAGTTCTGTTCTTCTTGTTGCTCAGCTCAGAGCCTTGGTTGGAGTCGATCTTGGCTCTTCTTTTCTTGGTTCCACATCCAGTCCATTAGTGAATTCTAAGTACAGCCAGATTCTGTCTCCGTCTCACCTCCACGCTACCGCCTGGTCCCAACCACTATTATTTCTTCCCACGTTTTTCCGGCGACCTCCTACAAGCCCTTCTTAGAGAGAGCTCTCCCTGCGCCATTCAACCTATTTTCAACCCAACAGCTGGAGTAATTCTGTTAGAACTTAAATCTGATCTCTCCTCTGCTCAAAACTCCAATGGCTGCCCAGCTCCCTCAGAGGAAGAGCCAGAGGCGTATGGTGGAGTCAGACGGTTCTGTAGAGTCTGGCCTCTGTTACTCTGACCTGCTCCCCCTCACATGCCGTGTCCCAGCCACACTGGCGGCTGCCATGTGGCATTTGCACTGCCTGTTCTCTCTGCCAGGAGCACCGTTTCCTGGTATCTATATGACTGATCTCTTTGTTTCCGTGTCTCCCTCCCTGTGAGGTCCACCTTTCATACCACAACCTGTAACCCCAGCTCTCCTGATCCTCCTTCCATTTACTTTTTCCATAGTACTTGTCGCCTCCAACTGTAATATATAAGTCACTTACTACCTATATGTATTGTTTATGTTTTCCTTCTGTTGAATGTAAGCTCCTCAAGGGTGGGAGTCTTTGTTTCTTTGGAACACTCACATACACCCATTGGGTAGAACAGTGCTTGGCACATAGCAGACCCTCAATAAATATTTGTAGAATAAATAAATGTCCTGCCTTCCAGCCTGGACCTCTGACGACTCTGACTAGGGAGCCTGTGGCCATCTGGGGCCTGAGATGATCTTACTGGTGTCAGGTCACAGGAGCAGAGAGAACCCGTAAGAGCAGTAGGCATTGTGTCTTGCTACCTCTGCAGAGCCTTTGGATTGATTGGGAGAAGGGAGTTTTGGTTTAGCTTCCATTTTGCCTCCAAGGGGTATAATCTGCACACAGCCTCTCTTGGCTGTGTGTCGGAGCAAGTATGTTGGAAGCTGGAGGCCCAGGTTGGCCCAGCATGGTACCTATTTGTGGCAGGAGAAGGAAGAAGAGTCAAGATCTGGGGACTAAGCCTCCAAAGCTGGCACTGTGAGCCAAACACAAGTAGGAAAGTCAGCTTCCTCTCTGCCTTCGGGCCACCACACTGTCGGAAAGACACCGCATGCCCCATCCCTTCCTCCCAGCCCTGATGGAGGAGGCCTTGCTGCTCGGAGGGCTCAGGACAATTTGGGGGCCCATCTGTAGCAGGTGTTTCCATGGTGTGTCTGGGCAGAGGACTCTGTGAGATGAGCAGATCAGCTCTGCTGAGGGCTGTGAACAAAGGAAGGGTTGGGTCCTCCTTCTGGTTGGCTTTTAGTTTACTTGAGTTGGTTTCTGCACAGAAGTTGCTGCTAAAGCCGGGCAGGGTCCTTGGAGGAACACTGCTCACGCTGATTCAAAGCAGTAGAGGGTGAGCCCGAGTACGCGTGTCTGCACACAAACATGCCCCACAGGCAGCCTGGGGACGCCTGGTGAGCACACCACTGGACATGAGAGCCATGCCCCAGCATGGCAGGTGGACCCAAGGCCCAGGGCCACCCATCAGTGTGCTCATCCCCTGAAAGCCCCTGTAAACTGGGGTTCCTAGCAGTGTACTTTCCTCCAGGATGACAACTGTGCTGTCTTTAGACACCTGTGCCTTATCTTTGGAAGGGACATGCACTGCAAAGGCCCTAGGTACTAGACCAACAGGTCCCTCCTAGGGCAGTTGGGTGGAGGGAATGCTTGACACAGGCTCCTTCCCAGGGCCCTCGCCCATCCTGCTGGGGGCTTGTCAGTGTCCCCTCACTCAGCGCAGCCCAGGAGGAGACTGCACTATGCTTAGTACCCTGGACAGCTGCCTGCTTGCTCTCAGGTGCACTCCCTGCCTTTCCCCTGCTCTGCTCTGTAAGAGGTGTAACCCCTGCAAACTACATCTCCCAAGCTCCTTTGCAACTGGTTTCCTATTAAGTTTGACTGTTGAGACATTACTAGCGAGGGACTGGAGTGTGGGATCAAGGAGAAGCCAGGGTATTCCTCCATCACTCTGTATCCCAGGCAGTGCTGTGTACTTCCCATGGTACCCACCACCTACTGCGTGGCCCTGGCCTCTGGGCTCATAGCACCAGCTCCTCCCAGAGTCCCCCAGCCAGTAGCTTCCTATTGTTATTCGTCTGTGTGTTGCCTTGTCATCCCTATTTGGCTTTTCAGTCAAATAACTCAAAAAACTTTGACCAATTGTTATTGGTTTCCTTTATTAACTTTGCTCTGTTGAACTCCCTGACTTGGGTTCTATTTTCTTGACTGATAAACTTAAGGTCCATTGCTCTTGTTAAACTTCTCTCTTCCAGGAGAACAATGGGCAAGAGAGAAGAGGGAGCTTTTACAAGCCCAGAGCCAAAAGTGGCTCTGGCAGTTAGGAGCTGTGTGACCTTGGACCAGTGAGATAACACCTCTGAGTTTCAGTTTCTAATCTGTAAAACAGGCTTAATGACAGTACCCAGGAGAACCTGTTGCTTCGTTGTCTTCCTGGGTTCTGGAGGAGAGTGGAGGGTCTCCAGACTTGGGGAGAAAATGGGAACAAGTTTGCCAGCAGAGAAAGGGGCAAGGATACTCCCTGTAGGAGGGGCCTGGCCGCAAAAGAGGCTCAGGACTTGGCTGCTTGGGGCCAAGTGAGGATAGACATTTCCCTGGACACTGCCTGCCTCTGCCTCGGGAGTCTCCTCTTTCTCCAGGGAGCAGGGGTCTGGCCTGAGCAATGGGAGGAGACCGAGATGCTCAGCTCTGAGCAGATCTCCTTCCCTCCAGGAGGCTGGGGCGGCTGCCCTGGGAAGGGCTGGATCATCCTCACCCTCCACAACCAGACACCTCCTCCCCTGGCAGCTCCCAGCCCCACTGAACTCTCCCTATGAGCACTGATGAGCAAAGCCTAGGACAAAGAGCAGCTGGGCCTGGGGGAGGCAGCACCAGTGAGCACACCCGAGCCCTTCACCTGGGGCTGGTCACAGACAACGCTGCTCCATGTCCAGGACTGGCTAATCCCATTCACCCTTGGGGTGGCCCTGGTTGAGTTACTCGGGTCTCTGCATTCTGCCACTCATGCAATGAAGATGATCATAGCATCTTTTCAGGATGAGGGGATATCCGAGAAGATGAATGTAAACTGCTAAACAGGCATGTGGCCCCAGGTGATGAGTTGGGGCTGCTTTTGTTATTGCTTTCAGATTACTTCCGTTACAAGTAGTAGCACCACCAGAACTACCTACTGGTCTGTGGATGTGGCTAGAGATCCTCAGGGGAATGCGAAGAAGTATCTGGAATAGAAGCTTGAGTGGAGATTTCCTCTTGGGGCAGCGCTGACCTGAGACCCAGCGGTTGCCTGGGCCTTGTTGGGTGGAAGAAAGGGAGGAGCATGTCTTCCTTGGGGGTCTTCTGCCTGTGCAAGGTGGTGACAGAGGAAGCACCAGCTTCTTTTCCACAAGTCTCCATGACCAGGTGTCCCCCGGGCCCTGCCCCTCCCCTGATACCCGAGCTCCCCTGTGAGGGACACTGGCCCTGACCCTGCTGCCCTGGGGATCTTCATTCAGCCACCTCCCCACCCCTCCAGAAGCCAGGGAGCCAGCCTTACTCTGATCTATCCCTCAGCCCTGCCAGCAAAGACAAAACTCTCCAGTTCTTGCAGGTTTGGGCTGGCCTCTGAGATATAGTGGGTGTGTGTCTGCCGCCTGGCACAGCTCACCTCCACTGCCTGCAGCCGCCCATCTGGCCAAACTGCTCTCCACTCCCTCTCCCCTCTTCTCCGTCCGTGTGCTCAGCTGATAGGCCTCCTCCAGTCATCACAGCTGCCTCCTCACTGGTAGCCCTCTCTCCTCCTTGTGGGCCCTTCCATCCACCTTCCACTCTGTGACCAGAGCTGTCTTTCTTGGAGGCAAATCTGATGGTGCCAACTGCCAGCTTCCAGGCCTTCAGTGGTTGCTCCCAGAGCAAAACCCACCCTTCACCTCACTGTTCCTTGTCTGGTGTCAATGCAGTCATTTCCCTCTGGCTTCTTTTCTCTACCCTCTTGCCCTCCAGGTGCATGGACTTGGTTTCCATTCCCGTGCAGGTGGCAGTGCTTTCCCACTTTGGTTTTGCTCCCAGGGGTCTGCCCCCTGGAGCACCACCTCTCTTCTCCCTGTTCAAATCCTACTCATCCTCAAGCCCCATTGAAACGGTGCCTTGTAACCAAAGTCTTTATTGCATGGAAGTTTGACCTCCCTCCACTCACAGCTCATCTTGGCCTCACTCTTTTGGGTCTACCTTATAATACAGGTATTTGTGAACAGACCTTCTTTTTCCTGTGGGGCAGAAAGAGGTGCTTTGAGGCAGACCATGGCTGACTCATCTTCAAATCCCCAGTACAGCCTGTATCAGAGGAGAGCACAATAGCATCCGTTGGCTATGCAAGTAGCTGCACACACAGCTCACAGGCACACACATCTATACTCACAATGAACCATGTATAGAGCCAGGTCTCTGCTGCAGTAACTGTGTAACAAGCCTCCCAAACCTTAGTATCGTGTAACATCATTTTTCTTGCTTGTGGGTCTCTGGCTTGCCTGAGTGGCTCTGCTTCAGGCTGCAGGTAGCCTGGGATTCCATGGGATCAGCCAGGCTGTAGGCTGGCTCCAGATCTGTCCCGTGTGCCACAGGCAGGGACCCTAGGCTGAAGGGGCAGTAGTCACCAGGGGCAAGCTCTTCGCATGGCCAACAAACAGGAGTGCAAGTGGACTAGCCAGACAGCAAGGACATTGAAAGCTGCAGCTCTCATCATGCCCACTAATCTCCGCTGGTCAAAGCAAGCCTCAGGGCCAAGCCTCAGGGCAACTGGACAGAGAAGTTCACCCCTCTTCTTTACTGGGAAGGACTGCAAGGTCATAGGACAAACTACAACTCTGTTACGGGGAGGGACTGAAGAACTGGGGACGCATCCCAGTCCAAACTCATAGAATAACCCCCATGCATATTGGGACCCATTTGTAGTACTGTTCTGCTCACAGACATACAGACTAGGCCTCATCCTCTGAGGAAATATACTACTGAGTGCTGGTGTCTTAAACTCTCTGTACACCTGTTTTCTCAGCAGCAAAATGGGGATAATACCTCTTTTCTTAGAATCTTGTGTGACACTTAATAGACTTATTACATGCTAAAATTCTCATAAAAGTACTCAGTAAAAGCTGCTGCTATTATTATTACTACATAGTCAAGTATTCAATTATAACACTTACTCCCCAGATGCCTCCCCTCCATCTACAGCCTCACCAATGCAGAAGGGTGCATACATGTCCTCACAAGCAAGTATGCACTGTACCAGGGCTTACAAACCAGGGACCACCTGGCTGCATCTGCTTGTAAACATGTTTTATTGGACCTGTACAATATTTTAAAATGTGTGGCTTTGCACATAAAAATGAATTATCTTCACAGATGGTAAATAGAATTAGGGAGTAGATAACATTTCCCAGAAAGAGCATGTGGGTGAAAAAATGGGAGAGCCTAGGAGGAAGCATGAAGAACCTGTCATTTAAGGGTTGGCTACAAGCCAAAATGGTTGAGATGGAACGGTGTGCTAGGCAGGGAGAGAAAGTGAGCCTGGGAGCAGCGAGGAGCAGAGTGCAAGAGCTGCAGAAGGGCCCCAAAGCCTAGTGAATTGGATTTAGAAACAAGGAGGGCACTAGGGGCTTTGTTGGGAGTCATTTGGATAGTGGAGGTATAGGCAGGATTATAGGGGATTGAGGAGTGAGTGATGCGAGGTGAAGAAATGGAGAAAGGAAGCACAACAAACTCTTCCAAGAAGACTAGGAAGGAAGAAGAGTTGGCTGGGAGCGGGGATAGACTGGGAATGAAAACAGTGTTCTTAAAATGGCAGGGTATGTAAACGCTTATGGAAGAGATGCAGGAGACCAAGAATTAATGACACAGGGAAGAGGAAATAATGACCTTGGGGGATGTGGAGGGGGAGCCAAGATCAAGTGCAGTGTCATCCTGAGAGAGGAGGAAGGACTCCTTTGCCACTTGACCAGAGAGGAGGTCACTGATAGCTAGTGGCCAAGAGGGAACTGCGGCCTGGGCTGCCTGTCTTGCTCATTTATTCACCAACTGACTCATGGATTCATTTAACAGGTGTTTATTGAGCATCTAATCTTCACCAGGCCCAATACTAACAAGAAAGAAATAGGCAAAAATCACTGCCTTTATTCTCGGCATGGGAGAGAGAGAGAACAAACAAAATAAATGGGGAATGTGTGTAGTTCATTAGAAGGTGTGATATGCTATGGATAAAAGTAAAGAGGAAAGGAGAGTGCTGAGGGTGTGGGTTCCCGTTTGAGGAGGATGATTGGGGTCACCTGCTTGAGAAGGCGACAGCTGGCTGAAGGCTTGAAGGTAGTGGGTGAGCAAGCCCTGCTCTTTAAACCCCTCCTTCCTCGGAGGAGGAAGAGGCAAGAACCTCTGAGCTGGGGGCTTAGACGAAGGCGGACTGAGTGTGGGAGAGTCAGCATGGTGTTCATGTGGTCGGAGCCGAGAGCCGGGGGGGATGCACTGGGAGGTGAGGTCACAGGCACCCTGGAGGATTGTGAGGAGGTGGTGGTATTGTCTGACTTCCTTTTTTTTTTTTTTAGTTTTTAAAAACTTTTTAATTAGAGGATAATTGCTTTACAATGTTGTGATGGTTTTTTGCCATACATCATCATGAATTGGCCATAGGTATACCTATGTCCCCTCCCTCTTGAAGCCCCCTCCTACCTACCTCCCCATCCCAGCCCTCTAGGTTGTCATGGAGCACCAGCTTTGGGTTGCCTGCATCATACAGCAGTTTCAACAGTCACTCAGCAGCTGTTGGGAACAGACTGAAGGGTGGGCGCAGCCAGAGGGAAAGCAGGGAACAGACTGAAGGGTGGGCGCAGCCAGAGGGAAAGCAGGGAAACCAGTAGAGTCTGTATCTATAATCCAGACAAGCGATGATGGCCACTGGGGCCAGGGTGGTAGCAGAGGGGGTGGTGACAGGTGCCTGGATTCCTGGCGTATTTTCAAGGTAGAGCCAACAGGATTTGCTGATAGCTCGAGTGAAGAGTGAAAGAATGAAAGGAGTCAAGAATGCCACTGAAGTGTTGACTGGAGCAACCGGCAGGCCCCGGTTGCCATTTACGAAGATGGGAGGGCCATGGGGAGGCAGGCTGGGGGAGAGGTGGAGATGGCGATTTCCATGCATGTGAGGTCAAGGTATCTGTTGGACATCTCCCTGGAGATGCCAAGAAGGCCTTTGCGTGCATGCATCTACATTCAGGGGAATGTCCAAGTTGGACAGAGAGATGTGTGAGTCCATGCTGTCTGGGGTTATTTAAAGTCATGAGACTGAATAAGGTCATCAAGGACATGAGTGGAGATGAGAAGAACAGTTCAAACACTGAGTCCCGGGACCTTCCCGTGCTAACAGGTCAGGTCCTGGGGAAAGGGGAACACGGAAAGAAACAGAGAAGGGGCTAGCCAGTGGGGAGGAGGGAGCCAGCTGCACTGTCCTGAAAGAAAAACTGCTTCTAGAAGGAGGAACCGATCAGCTGGGTCAGAGGCTGCTGGTGTGTCAAGTAAGAGGAGAAATGAGAAGCTACTGCTGGGTTTAGCAGCACAGTGTGATTTTGACAAGAGCAGTGTAGAGTCTGGTGGGCCTAGGGTGGGCCCCCTGCACGTTTCAACCTTCCTTTATGGGTTAAATGGGATGGTGTGTGTGTTCATGCCCAGCGCACAAGATGTGTGCTCCAAATGCTGGGATGTCTGGCGGGCTGAGTGGTGGGGACCCAGTGACGGCACGGAGGAGGAGGTCCATCTTGGAGCGCCCACCCAAGCCTCTGGAGGAGGGGCAGGCTCCCTGCAGGGCTGTCCATTCCCACCATCTCTCTAGACCCTCTTCTCCTCTCAACAGATGAGCCAACCTCCCCCAAGAAGCCCAAGAGCATCCTGGAGCCCGAGCCTGGGGATGTGGCATGTGGAGCCGCCTCCCCGCTGCCCTCTGAGTGGACCTCGGTGAGGATCAGCCCCGGGGAGGATGTGGTTGGACAGGATGTGCTGGCCGTGCGCGTCCTGGTCACCAGCGATGACAGCAGGTACGCTTCCACCGCTGTCGGACAGGGGCAGGATGGGCTGGGCAGACAGCTCTGGGGCACTAGTCTTCTCCCTACTCAGCTGCAGCTTGGTCCCTTGTGAGGGTCATGAGGGGAGACTATTCCAGGCCCCTGTCCTCAGCTTGGAGGTGGTGGTCTTCTCACTTATGTGGCATTTTCCTTCTATGCACGAGTGCATGCTGAGTCTCTTCAGTAGCGCCCGACTCTTTGGGACCCAGTGGACCGTAGCCCGCCAGGCTCCTCTGTCCCTGGGGATTCTCCAAGCAAGAATACTAGAGCGGGTTGCCGTGCCCTCCTCCAGGGAACCTCCCCGACCCAAGGATCAAAACCCGCATCTTTTATGTTTCCTGCATTGGCAGGGGGGTTCTTTACCACCCGGGAAGCCCCTTCCTTCTATGTAAACCTGTGTCTAAATTTCCTTGTAAGGAAAATCATAAGGCGACTCCTGCCAGATTAGGCTTCCCTGGTGGCTCAGATGGTAAAGAATCTGTCTGCAATGCAAGAGACCCGTGTTCCATCCCTGAGTGGGAGAGATCCCCTGGCGAAAGGAATGGCAACCCACTGCAGTATTCTTGCCTGGAGCATCCCATGGACCAGGGAATCTAGTGGGCTACCATCCATGGGGTCACAAAGAGTCGGACATGACTGAGCGACTTTCACTTTCACCTGCCAGATTAGATTAGGGCCCACCCTAATGACCTCATTTTGAGTTACTGACCTCTGTAAAGACCCTGTCTCTAGAAGCAGTCCCATTCCCAGGTACTTGGAGTTAGGACTTCTTATGAATCTGGGGGGACACAGATCGGCCCCGAACCAAGCCAGAGGCTGGGTGCCAGGCAGGGAGGTGACTAGACTACAGCCCTTTCCCTGGGAGCCCTTTGTCTGAGGGAGGCAGTGCTGGGCAGGGCACAGCATGGTGGGGGTGGGGGATTGCAGGCCTCCAAGCTCACCTGTTCCTTCCCTCCATCCTCCAGCTCCGATGCAGAGTTGGAACACACTGACAGTGAGGCCTCCAATGCGGAGCCCTCTGACAAAAGACCCCCGCGGCCAGAACTCCAGCTCCCACCCCTCCTGAAGCCCCTCACCCAGCACAGCTCCCTGAGGGAGGCCCTGAGCAGGGCAGTCTCTCCACACGACCTCGGGGAGCCCGAAGCTGTGCCTGGTGAGTAGAGAGCCTGCCTGGGAGAGAGACAGGCTTGCCTGACCCTGGGACATGGGGGCAGGAGTGGGGAAGCGGCACAGAGACTGACTCTCACGGGCAGCGTTTCCTCACGGGGGACCGTGGGACAGTACGTCTGGCCCCCAGGCTCAGAGGTGGTGGAGCTGGGACACGGGGTGAGGGGACTGGACATAGGGCCAGCCTCCCCCTCCACAGGGAGCTTTGGAATCTCAAGTGGGAAGGTGGCAGAGGGGCCTGACTGGCTGTCATGTGTCACAGGCAGAGATAACGGGTGGGGGTGGCCCAGGACCCTCTGGCCTGGAGCAGTCTCCTCTGTGAATATCTCCTGACGGACCCTCTGGCATTCCGTGGCCCACAAGGGAAGGTCCAGCTGCTGCTGGGCCACAGGTAGCCCTGGGCAGCAGTTTCCCTGGGGGCAGCACAGGGCCCCTGTCAGTGCCTGGGGCCTGTGGAATGTGTCACTGAGAGCTGTATTGGTCAAGGCTTTGCCTATACATGGCGCCACTTCCTCCTCAGGGTGACCCTGTGAGGTAAGTAGTGTGAAGCCCATTTTACAGGTGTGCAAACGGACTCTTTTCCCAAGGACTCACAACTTAATGAGTGTTGGGTGCTCCACACTCTAAGAAGTAGCTGTCTTTAGCATTCCAGCTTGTTTTAATAAAGGTGGCTTCAGACTGAGTGTTTTGAGTTAGTCAAGAGCGACTGCTAACCCGTGGGTGTGAGAAACAGGCTAACAGCAACTTGCCACCATCAGGACCAATGGCCTGAGCTCCCCTGGGAAGAGCCACAGCGCCACTTGTCCTGTGCTTCCCTCTGGTGGCCAAGAGCAGAACTTCCACGTGAACCTGGAAATGTTCTCGGGAGCTGGGGCTGGAATCCTGGAAATTCTGGGTTTACCCTCCCATGTGAGCTGTTTTTTAAAAGGACAAATTGTCATACAAACACTCTTTCTCAGGACCATTTGTGGTGCTATCCAGAGAGGATTAGCACATGCAGAGGACAGAGGCTTGGGTACCGCAGGCCTCTCCCTCTCCCTGGGCTCCAGCCTCCTCAGTTACATATAGGAAGCCTGCCCGCCTTTCATTCCTTCCTTCCATTTCTTCTCTCTCCTCGATTGCCAGGGGATTTTAGGCAACTTACAAGAGAGGCATAAAACAAAATTGTGTGTCTTTATGTATGAAAGAGCGCCTCAAGATAAAGTCTCAAGATATCTATATATATATATGAAAGTGAAAACCAGGTTAGGAGGTATAGACCTCAGAGAGGCCCACCATGACCCTAAACTTGCTCTAGTGGAATCATTTGATACTTGGTTTTCCTGAAGCCACAGTTCAGATGGAAACAATCATTTCTCATTATTCACGAGGAAAAAATACACTGGTTTGCAGGTCTCAGTTCCACTTTTCCTAATGCTTCACCCTATGGAAATTTCCTGAGAGGGATATTCCACTGTGTATCTTGAACAATGGCTCTGCAGAAAATGCAGCCACAGTTTCCCCAAGGCTGTTTTATGCAGCGCCCCTTGCTGGCAGGTAGGAGCATGACAGCGAAGCATGACAGCTAGAGCGTTTCTCCCAGGATGGGGTTGGGTAGAGAGATCAAGGCAGTGTGGCCAGAGGATTTTGCTTGACAGTCCAGTTTAATTCCAGAATAAGAAACATAGTAGGCAGAAGTGGATAGACCTCGTGACTTTCAAACGATCTTCTGTCAGTTTTGCCTTCATCCATCATGGTTTCCATCACTGCCAAGCAGACTGCATTGTAAGGTTACAATCTCGTAGTCTGAGTGCTGTGTTTTGTGTTGCTGGTTACAGTGAGTCTGTCACTGTAGCAGGTAATATAGGTTTGACATCATGTTGTGGGTGTTATAGGGTTCCATTAATCACACTTTTCACCTAGATAAATGGCTCAGAGTTTAGCTGAAGGGATGCTGAAAAATACCAGGACATCCCTTTACAAAGACTCCATTTGTACACCAAATGTACACCATTTGTACACCATGCTCAAAGCAGCATTTTTTACAATAGCAGAAAGGTTAATGACCCAAGCAGGTGAATGGATAAACAAATTGTGCTATATCCACACAATGGAATGTTATTCACCTTTAAAAAGGAATGAAATTGCAACACGTGCTATAACATGGATGGACCTTTAAGTTATTATGCTAAGGAAACTAAGCCATGAGACAAGTATTGTATGATTTCACTTCTATGAGGCATCCAGAATCGTTCAAGTCATAGAGGCAGGGAGTATGGAAAAGTGGTTACTAGGACCTGGGTGAAGAGGGTGGCTAGGGATTATTGTTTAATGGAGACAGGGTTTCATTTGGGATGAAGAACAAGTTCTGGAGATGGATGGAGGTATTGTTTGCACAACGATGCGAGTGTACTTAATGCCACTCAACTCTACACTTAAAAATGGTTAACATGGTGATTTTAATATTATATATGTTTAACCACCTTTGAAAGGACTCTGGGACTGCCTCAGCTCATCAAGGAATCTATTGCCTTCTCAAAGTTTTTTTAGCATAGGGCATGCCCATGATGATGGTTTAAAATAGAACTTGAGCCCTGTCTAATAGAGGTCAGAGAAAACACTCCATAATGCTCCCCTAAAACACCATGTTCAGTGGTTCCTAAATAATACCTTTTAAGAGGCAGGTTTCTAGGTTCCCTCCTTCAGAGACTCAGATGTCTTGGGTCTAGAGTGGAGCCTAATATCTGCATTTGCATATGTGCTCCAGATGCCTCCAGGAAAGAAGGCCTCTACAGAGGCCAAATCTGAGGGCCCAGTGTGGGAATGGGATACGTTTATATCCCGCTGCCCACTCTCAGGCCCCAAATGGCTGAGACCCATTTCTTCTGCCTGTGATGTTCATTTTGCTCAGCTGATTCTCAAGGCCCAGCCCACGGCATCCTGCAAGTATGTTTCCATTGGAACCAGGACAAGAGGAGGGGTCGTGGCCGTGGATTGTACAGGGGTTCAGTTAAAATCGAAAGGGCTTGGGGACTCTGGGGGTAACACGGAAAGAGGTTGGTGTTTTCTGCAGCTTCCAGGCTTCAGTGAGAGCAGCTCTGGTTCCTCTATGACACAGCTGTGGCATTGATGTTAGACTTCAGCTTCAAAGAGCTGCCCTGCTAAAAACAGATGTGTTATATATGCCTGTGTACATATAGGCATATATGTATACATGTAGGCACATAAACATGTAAGTACACATGCTTATTACCAATGGGTGAGTTAGAATGATGGCACTTAATCTGAGATCTTTTCTGAAAGAGGGCAGTACCTGGCCCCCAGCAGTGTCTCAGTAAATGTGTGATGACTGAATGAATAAAAACTTAGAGGTGTGTGTTATAGAGACAGGGACAGCCTGAGTAAAGAAGGGGCTCAGTCAATTATAACCATGGGTCTACTAGCTTTTGGTAAATGGACCATAGGAGACAACTCCCTGTTTGTCCTATCCATTTAACAGACTCTTCCTCCCTCCTCATCTCCCCTGCCTTTTTCTTTTTCTCACCACAGCTCTGCAGCGGGCCAATAGTTTCCAGTATCCAACTCCCAGTGAATACCAGAGTGGGAGAAGATTCCAGTCCAGTGAGTCATGAGCTCCCTGGGGAAGGTGGGGGCGGGCAGGAGCTGTCTGATTAATTCTCAGGGGCAGCTGTTCTCACTCCTCACATGTCCTCTCTGAACCGGCCTCCTGGATGTGAGGGGAAAGGAAAGAAATGTATGTTTGACTCTATTTCCACTGCTCACTAGACGAAGTACTTTCCAACGGATATTCTACCTTCAGCGAGCCTTAGAACTCTACAACTGCACTTGAAAGAGACCTGAGCTCCAAGCTTCTTAAAACAAAGATGAAACTGTGGCCCAGGGGCTGTATACATTTTGGTTCAGTTCATTGGAACTAGGCTGGGGCTGTCAGCTTAACCTTTGAGCAGTAGTGGGTAAAGCAATGAAAGAACACACATGCGCGCTCACACCCACACACCCATCCACCCACCCACCCCCTACTTCTTTCTCTGAGCAGGCTACCAGGACCAGGGCCTGCAGCAGGTGCCAAGGCAGCATGCTCCCACTAGGGGGCGCAATGACTGCGCGCACGGTTGGCGACGTCCTAGGGCCAGCCCGCGCCTGGCGCCACCCTAGTTACCGAACAGAGATTTCCCTCTCCAATCTTGAGAGCGGGCACGGACTCTTCATCTGATTCCAAGCTCATCGCTGCCCTCACGCTCCCTCTCCAGACTTTGCTGTAAGAGAGATGGACCCAGGAAAGCCTTGGCTTAAACCAAAAAAAAAAAAAAAAGAAAGAAATGAAGTTGGAATAGCGTGCTAGTTTAGTTAACTTCTTCCTTCTGAGTCATCACTGACTCCTGGCCAGTGAGTCATTCTCCCCGAAACCCCAAGACCTGCAGCCCCTTTCCCTTGGGCCAGGCTGGGACAATGGGCACTTCTGGACCAGGGCCGCACAACTGGGCAGGCCACCTCACCAGGAAAAACCTAAAATGACTCGAGCCATTCTGTAGTTCCAGGCAAGGAAGGTAAGGGGAAGGAGGGAATTAACCTTCAGTGAAGGCCCAGGTCAGTCCTTTTTCACGTTATTTCATTTACTCCCTCACCTCAACCCCTCCCCAGCCACGGTAATTCTATGGGTGGGTCGATTTGGGCACAGATTCTGTCCAGCTCTTCCAGCTTTCTTTTACTGAGTGCCACTGGTATGAGGGGTCTGGCCTCGCCCTCAAGGAGGTCCTGGTCGGGAGGGTGGGGGGTTGGGGGCGGTGAGAGCTGGGAGTCTGGTAGGTGACCCTCCCAGCAGGGTGGGGGATCCTGGAGGAGGCACAGGGGAGAGGAGACTGCTAACCAGCGGCGTGGTTTCTCAGCTGTGTCTTTAGTTAACCCAGGAGTATCAGCTGTTGCTTCTCAAATGTATATAAAAGTTTGAGAGCCAGCCTCGAGTTTGAATCATTTCCAGGGGCCAAGTGCTTAGTATGGGCCTGGAGCAGAGGAGGCACCCAGTCCTTGCTTTCAGAATGAATAAGTAAATTAACGGAGGAACTGACTAAAGAGTCCGGGACCAAGCCAGTTGAACTGTGTGTAGGAACAGAGACCATGACTTCAGCCTGAGCAGGCTCCACCCCTAGAGGGCGCTCCAAGACTTTGGGAGGATTTAAGAATTGCCTACGCTCCAAATTTGGGGAAGCTGCACCCTGGGATCCCAGTCTTTGTGAAAATCTCCGGAGCCATCTTTCAGTCATCTTCGTTGTGCCCGAAAGGAAACCCAGTAGGCAAGGCTGGTCCTGAAGAAGGGAGCAAAGCTTGGGGTCCTGTCTCATCTATCCCTTCACTGCCCTGTTAAGGCTGGCTCAGGCCCCAGCCCCAGACAGGTGAATGGAGTGAGCTGTGTGTCTGCCCTTATCACTCTCCCCCAGCTGACCACACTCACCAGAATGATCTCTAGGGTCAGGGGGAAATGTCTGTATTGCCAGAGGGCCCAAAGAAGAGGCAGCTGACCCAGGGAGGATATGGGAGGGTCTGCAATCTGGATTCTGGTCTGTTCATCAACCCCCTTTGCATGATGGGACTGGAAGGGCCAGTGGCACCCAGGATTGAGGCTCCCGTAGAGGTCAGGCAGCCTGGCTGGACCATGCCAAGGTTTCAAGCAAAACAAGAAAGGGCCAGCAGAGAAGGATGTGAGCTGCAAGTGAAAATGAAGCCTCTGGGCCCTGAGTTGCAGAAGTTCTGGCCAGGGTGGGTGTGTGCAGTCTCCCCTGAAACAGGTTAGCGGTTCAGCAGTGCCTTTATGGGGCACCACCTGTGTGCGTGGGAGGAAGGGAATGGGGTTTGTATTTAGCTACCATGTGGCATTTAGGGCTTCCTGGTGGCTCAGTTGGTATAGAATCCACTTGCAGTGCAGGAGACCCCAGTTTGATTCCTGGGTCTAGAAGATCTGCTGGGAAAGGGATAGGCTACCCACTCCAGTATTCTTGGGCTTCCCTGTGGCTCAGCTGGTAAAGAATCTGTCTGCAACGCGGGAGACTTGACTTCGATCCCTGGGTTGGGAAGATCCCCTGGAGATAGGAAAGGCTACCCACTCCAGTATTCTGGCCTGGAGAATTTCAAGGACTGTATAGTCCATGAGGTGGCAAAGAGTCGGACATGACTGAGCGACTTTCACTGTTCACTGTGGGATTTACTTTGCACTCTTGTGCTGAGCACCTCTTTTTAATCCCATTTTATTTCTCCAGCTTCCCCATGAAACAGCACTAGGCTTCCCATTTTTCAGATGAGAAACCTGAGGGTTACGTAACTCGCTCGGCATCAGCCAGCTGGCGTGGGTGTGAAGGGGGTGGTGTGCCAGGCTCCCCGTCACCATCCTCTGAGGGAACCCGAAGGCCTTGGTGGGTGAGATTTCCTGTGGCCTCTCAGCTGCGCTCTGGCGCCCCC